>NW_006434825.1:7746713-7752771 GCF_000325575.1 Pteropus alecto
AATCTTTTATTGTAAATGAGCAAAGTAATTGAACCAGTACCACACTGTCAGAAGGAATGCAATGCCGGTGGGATATGCTTGAGAGAGCACATACTGATTGAGTATTAAATATCTAACGGCAATAATTTATGGTTCATTACCTCTTTTGGAAGTTTCTTAGTTGCATAGGGCTTGAATTCTAAGTAGTCAGACTTTCAGTGGAAAATGGCTTTCAAATGCTGAAGACAGCAAGTGCGCACGACCCACAGACAATCTTCTTAATTTGGGCTGTTTCATCCTTAGTTGAAACAAACTCCAAGAATATTTGCAAGCAGGATGGATTGTCTTAAAGACAGAAAGATGTCCTCATTTCAAAATGCCTTCTGGCATACTGAGCCATGGTGCATTTATGAAAGTGCAAGGTGACATGGACACAAAATTGTGAATAGGGATATTATCTCAGTATAGACTCTGCCACTTTCTGCATATTAAATAAATCCCTATTCAGCTAACTGGTGGTTCAGACCTCTCAGCTTTTGGTTTCAACGGACACTATTTTCCTTAATTGTATCCTACCAACCCCCATGGCACAATTTCTTTGCTCATGGAAGTGGAGGCTTTTTTCCTGCTGGTAACAAAATGCGATCCACCTGAAGCAATGTTATAGAAATATGTGTTTTGGATTTGCAGATTGGGTCTATTCAGACCTCATGCGGTTTAAAAACATACACTGTTAAAAGAAAACAATGTGAGCCCTACATCTATGGCAAAGAGGTACTGAAGGTATTTGTTCAGTTGTTGGATTCTAAACAAATTCCTCTATTCCAGTTTTACCTCAGTGTCCTAAGGAGCAGCTAATATTCCAGTTAAATCTATTTTTCTTTTTCAGGGCAAATGTGTGTTTTCTTTGATTCATAGTATTTGCTCAATATATGTTTCTAAAATGTAGTTTCAACTAAAATAATGTGGACTTTGGATATGATTTGGACATAAGTGTATAATCATGTATGAAAATGTCTACAAACTTGTTTCGATACCCCTTTACCCTAACGATATCAAATAGGTGATTTAAGAGGGCTTTCAAAATAACTGGATACCCTAATTTCTTCTAAAACTTGCCAGTCTCTTTCTCCCCCTGTTCTCACTCTTTCTCTCTCTCTTCTCTCTTTCCTGCTCATATTATAGATTTTACTAAGAAAATGTATAAATTTTATTGCATTATATTAAAAAAAACTCTTACATTTTATTTTTAAATAGTATTATGCAAAGAACAAATGACAGAAAAAAAAACCAGCAGTAAAAAAGATAAATCTTATAAATAATAATCAAAGGTCAAATCCGGCAAAGATCAAGGAGCTTTCGAACAAATAATATCTTGGAAAATGTCTAAGATTGCCAGATGATAACATTTTATCAGGTAACTAAACTTAGCAAATAATGTCCAAGCTTTCTTACACAATGATAGGATGAATTAACTCTGTGTTCAAATACAGTTTAATGTTTTAAGACAGGAAAATGATATAAAGTTAATTGACAGTAAACCAATCATATTACTGGTGTGTAATGGTCAGCAGCCTTGATCCAAACACAGTAGACAGAGTTAAAATTATATAACCAAGCAATGCCTATTATTTCAGGGAAAAAAAAATGATGGCAAACAAACTATGGCTTCCATGACAGTGTGTAAAGAAAAGAGGAAATTAGGAAAGTAAATGACCTTAAAGGTGTTATGGGGCCAATGGAACTGGAATGACAGGAAGAGAAGAAAGGAAAAAGTAAGATGATTCTACGCTCACCACCTCAAACCCCAGAAGACTGTCTATGTTCTGAAGAGAACCGATAATAAGAAACAGTAAAGAGCTGAAAGAAATAGGAAAAGATAGGTGATATCTTCAAGGGGTTAAACCACAGGGAATTATAAACTTAAGAAAAATATTGATAAGTAATAAAATCACTTAGGCATTCATCAGGATAATGTTTCTAATAATTAAAATAGTAGTAAGCAGCACAGTTATTGCACAGACCTATTTAAAGAAAGATGAACTTTCAAATATACAAAGATTCAATATGTGGCTAGTGAAATAAGTTGTGGTGTATTGTTTCAATTAAAAAACTAAGCAGCCATGAAAAAGAATGAGAACATTCTTTATGTAGTAACATAAAAAATATCCAATATTCAATACTAAATGGGGAAAAAAACAAAGTGCAAAACAACATGTATGGTATGCTGTTCTAATATAAAAATAAAACTGTGTGTGTGTGTGTGTGTGCGTGTGTGTGTGCACATGAAACTTTGTGGCAATCAGAATAAGAGACCTAAAATTGTTAATATTCTAATCCTTCTTGAAACCTGTCCATATTATCTAACAAAGAAAAGGGAACTTTTGCAATGCGATTAAGATTAAGGTCCTTCAGATGGGAAGATGATCATGAATTATCCAGATGTGCCCAATCAAATTGTATAAATCCTTAAAGGAGGGGACCTTCTTTAGCTGTTGTCATATAACCAGAGATACGGCAGCATGAGAAAGACTATCCACCACTGCTGGCTTTGAAGATGGAAGGAGGCCACAAACTTAGGATGGAAGCTGATGACTAACCTAGGTTTCTGAGAGCTAGAGAGGGCAATGAAACAGATGCTGCTCTAGAGACTCTAGAAAGGAACGCAGACTTGCAGATACGTTATTTTAGCCCACGGAGGCCCATGTCAGATTTTTGACCCATAGAACTGTAAGACAATAAGTATGTGTTATTTTAACTTTTTAAAATTTGTTACAGCAGTAGTAGAAAATGAATAAACTGTATATGTATGTATATATTTGTTTGTTTGTTTGTTTTTTCATGGACTACCTCTATAAAAACACAAAGAATATTGGGAAAACTGCTTTCTGTGGAGCAAGTATTGAATGACAAGAGACAGATGTGGATCAGTGACTTTTACTGTGTATCATTTTGTACCTTTGAAACCATCTAAATTTATCTAAATTTATCTATTCCAAAAGTAAGTATAAATAATTTAAAATAAATACAGTAACATTACTCTTCTTTCCTATATTTTGAAGAGTATGAGCCATATCAAATTGGTGTGCACCATCTTTTTAAATAATTTAGTAGAATTTTCATTAGAAATATAGTCATTATTGGCCAATCAGAGGAAAGCGGTTTTGCTGAGATATGAATTATGAATAAATAAAGGCTTTTTTTATTTTTATTTATATTTTCTTGTGACTCATTGCTTTTTCTAAAGCAAGTAGTAGGTGATTTTTGATTTATTCCAATTAGATTTCCAGGTGAATTAATTTATTATCACTGATCCAGTCATTCAACATTTATCAATATCCATCAGTTTTAGGAAAGGGAGATTCAGAGATGAATCTGATATAGTCTTTGTTGTTGAGGAGCTCTCCAAGAGATACATCCTTAAGCAGATAATTATAGCAAAATGTGAGGCATTCTATAGGAGGAATGATATGGGATTACAGAAAAATAATCCAGGAGTACCATTTTGGCAGGAAAATAATGGCAGTGGTAATTGAATATTCTCCTCTATGGAAATCAGTAAAAAGTAAACAGATACTTCCTCAAGGTCCTTCATAATCATCTGTTATAAAGCTGTTGTGATAAACACACAATTCTATACATTACAAAGGGAACAGCCACCTCTAGATTGATGAAGGGCATACAGGGCAGTTCTAGTTGCAAGAGGCAGTAACATTCGCCCTATTGGATCCATCTTATTATCAAACAGGACTCACTCTCATCTTCAGAGTCTTCTTAAACATTTTTTTAATGACAAAAATACTACTAAATAAATTAGGCTATATTATTTTTTTAAATGTATATTTCTTCTCAAGAGGAATAAGGGATGCTATTATGTAAATATATGATACTCAATGACCCAAAGTGTAAGTGTGGTCCTAAATATTTTCTTACGCTAAATGCCACCTATAATTGGAAAGTGCTGACGACAAATGAAAAGAAAAACTTTAGTGACATTGACAGCTTGATTCAAGATAGGACTGAAGGCTAATATTGAATTAACCATAAAAATAGTCTCATTACAGTCACTCAAACTTAAGTAGCTTCAGTATTAGGGTAACTTCAGGATGTTTGTTGAACCCAACTGAGCATCGGGATAGAGGAAGGGGTGAGAGAAAATTCTTCAGGTTAAAATAGATTCATACATATAGATTTGGCATTTAACACTGTGATTTTCAAATTGAAAATACCAACTTTAATTTTTTTTTAATCTCCTTTTAAATCCCACTTTCTGGAGATGTAAAAATCTATTTTATATATCGCAGATAAAATCAGAACTTCTTTCCTTCTTCTCCCCAATTTCTGGATATTCAAGAGAGAGTGAATATAGATCTGAACCATACAGATAAGAACTGATCAGTCTCCCTCTCCTTTCTCTACCCTCCCCTTCCCTCCCCTCCTCCCCCTCTTTTTTCCCCCCATTCTTCCTCTCTCCTTTATGTGCAGCAAAAGCCCCAACAGGACTGTGAAATACTTGATTTCTGTGCCTCCTTTCAGTTTCCTGACAGCTCTGTTCATGTACTCGTTGGGCAGGAAGATTTGTTTTCTAATTACGAATCTATATTATAAGCTCACCTTCCTTTCAGCTATTAGGATTTCCCTTCCTCAGACTTCTCAGACCTTTATTTGTTAAGTCAACACTCTGAATAAATGATGACCCATGTAAAAGTGTTACACGGACATTCATTGAAAAAAAAAAAAAACAAATCGTTGAATCTCTACTGCATGTCAGGCACAGTGTTGAATCTTAGATTGCAGGATGCTGACAGGCCTAAAAAGACTCCAAAGTGCGTCTGACTTGAGATCAATTCCCTGCTGTCTCTAAGAATCAGTTTTCTCACTTATAAAATGGGAAAAAGGAGAGTACTGACTCCCAGGTTCCTAAGAGTATACATATCATGTTGCACACTTCCTCGCGAGAGGTAAACATGTGATTTTTCTATTAAATAATTTCTATCTATAATTGGTGTTGTGGGATTTGGGATTAGAAGGAGATTATCTCTGTGTGCAAATCAAAGGTCTGTGCCTCTTCTGATACTGCTTTGTCCTCAGATTATGGGATCCTGAATGTATAGAGTCCTTAATAAATATGAGAGTAAAATTTATAATTCACTCATTTACTCCTTCAGTCAGAACGGCTAAGGAAGTGACTTTTAGATGATTTCAAAATGTCAGCACATCATGTTTTCATGCTAGTAAGTAACATGTGGGAATGCGCTCATTATTCCATTTAACAGAGAGCGACCTTGTCTATTGATTTAATGAGAAAATCGTACATACTGTACTTTCCTATTTAGCAAAGATTTTTGCACTGAAAGTGTATCAAAGGAGCATATTACCATAAGAGTTGGGTGCAGCCCAGACCTGTGGAAGAGAAAAGCCCATAGCAATAGAGCAGGTGACCTGTGGTGTCTCAGACAAGTCATATAGAAGGATGTTTTGGGAAATGGCAAAAAAGGATGGCCACTAGGCAGCAGATGCGTGTCCAGAAAACAGTGGTCTTGATATCTCAAATCAATTTACTGTGCCTATTAATTGACACGCTGTTAAAAATCCAGGAAATGTATTATGCGTTGAGTTTAGATAAAAATGAGAGAAAGCAAAAAGATTAACTATTCACGTGATTGCAGACAGACCTGCTTGATCTATGCTTCATATGCCCAAATGGCTGGGTGTTCAGTGGACTTCAGTAGTCACTACTCTCTTAATAAACCCTGTTAATTAGGTAATAGGAACATTCTCTCATTGTGACAACGGTTTTCTAACTCACTCAGATTAAATCAAGCTAATTTTGAGAAGCACTGAGATATCAGATGGCCCCTAAGGTACACTCTGGTATATGCGGGCAGAGGATTGAGTCAGTGCCCCCCGTGATTTGCGATCTACTTTTTGGATGCTGGAAAAAGATTTTCTGGGAAAGTCTTTTGGAAACCAAAAAATTGATATTCATTGTCTTCTTTCCTGTCCAACGAAATTAGATAATTAGATATCTGTATTCATATGTAGGTAAATATATAGTTTCATGTCTACATGTACTTTT
>NW_006434825.1:7752829-7765471 GCF_000325575.1 Pteropus alecto
AGGTTGCAAAGCAATGTGAAAGCGCTATCTTCGTCCTGTCTTCTTTTCTCTCCATCTCTGCAGAGGTCTACTTTTCAAAAAGGTGAGATATAAGAACTGGAGTGAATTTTAGAATTTTAGCTAATTGACACACTCAATTTACATATGGAAAACTAAGAATTAGAGACAAATGGCCTATGAAAGATCAAAAAGTGAGTAAGGGTCAGTCCCGGAAGTTAAACGTTTTTCTCTCTCTGAAGTGCTAACCATCTACCTTTTAAAATAATAGCTTTGTGGAGATATAATTATAAACCATAACATTTATCCATTTAAAGTATATAATTTAATAGTTTTCACTCTCTTCCTAGCAATACCTGAAGCTATAACACCTACCAATCAGCACCCTTCTTATTCACAAGCACTATTTAAAATCTGCGATCAAAGCCCTGATAATAATAAAAGTTCTTCAAATGTGCACTAACGTTATGTGCCAATAACTATGCTCAGTTCTTGTTCACACATTTGACAAATACTTTTGGGCACCTGCTATGTGTAAGTCTTTATTCTAGATACATGTTATAAACCAATCAACCAACCAGACAAACATTCCTGCCTTTAGGTGTCTACCTTTCACCAAAAGGAGTGAGAAAATATATCTTATGTCAATTATATAACATTTTAAATGATGGCAAGTGCTATAAAAAAAAAATAGAATATCAGAACAGGGTAAAGGAGATTGATATGTGGATATGTATGAATAGGGTAGGGAAGGAAGATTAGGATTTTGAGTAGTAAGGTTAGTGTATAGGCCTCATTGAGAGGTGACATTATTCATTTAAATGCTCAGACCAATCCTTTAAGGGACACATTTAAAAATGTTTTATTAACCTCTGTTTAAAATTAATTCTATTAAATTAGAACACACACACAGAGAAAAAAAATATAATGCTCAATGAATTTTTACAAAATGAATGTGCCTGTTAAAATTCATGTTTTTAGATCATAAAACTAATGCTGAGAGAGGGTAAGTAATGAGCCTAAGATGATACCACCCACAAATGCTGGAGCCCGAAGGTGAACTCATGTGACTTGGGAACCTTAGCATTTTGTTATTGGCTCAAATGATCACCAAGAGAGGACCCGATGGCTAGACTTAAGATGTGGAAAACTGGATTAGAAGAGAGGTGCATGCGGGCTAAGTACAGAGTAGCTGAACTGTTTCAGTGAACGGGAAACTTTCAGCTCTTACAGAAACAACTTGCCAGGGCATCCCTGTCTCTAGTATAGAGAATGATGCTATGTCTCCGAGTGACCACAGAGTGGCAGTGTTTTAGAGCGTACCTAAAGTTAGAAGTTGCATTCAAAAGTCTCCAATTCACAGTACTCTTTTAGAGCTTACTAGGACTTTTTTTTTTTTACCCCCAAACAATATTTCACAGATCATAGACTTTTACAAAGAAAGACACTTAACATGTATATAAAATTTACTTTAGTGTAGAAAATAATAAACACAAACAGGTAATCAATGCAACAGTCTCTGTTGCATACGTAATAGATACTTCATTTATTTTATAAAATAAAATACAAAAATTGCACAAAATTTGCAATTAAAACTATACAATAGAGGCTTTTTGTTTGGTTCTGCTACTGAACTATCTGGTGGCAGATCAATACTTTTACCAGAAAAAAAAAATAGAAATACCAGATTTGAGAAAAAAAAAAATGTCTGAAGGCATTGAAGACATCCAAAATTTGATGGGTAAAGATCTAAGAGAGAAGGGAGACTTGCATTTTTGTCATTCATTTTGCCCTATGTATCACTTGGAGATATTTTGCTTATTCTTTAACTGTGCTGAGCAACAGAATAAGAAATCAAGCCATGAGCAGCTGAAATGTGCAGTAGAGCTTCTGGTGGTATCAGTGTGCTGGGACGATCATAGGAGTTTAGGATCTGTCAATGAACAGGGACCCAGATAAGTACACTAGGAGTGGAAGCAAAGCAGTGGTTGACAAACATGCTTTCTTTTCAGGTCTGAAATTCTGCCTTAAGTTAGCTAAACCCCTCATTAGACTGTTTGAATTTGCCCCTTAACTACTTGCCAAAAGATAGTCAGAGGATAGGAAAATCCTCTTGCAGAAAGACAATACCATTCAAACCCTCTATGACATACAATATCTGTCATTCACTCAATATTTATGAGGCTTAACAAAATCAGGACCAAGATGAAGAAAAAAAAAAGATAGATTGTTAGATGATCCAGATAATGAATTTGTCACATGAACTTTAAAATAAGATTGATTAATATAGTAAAATAAAAAAAATAGAAAGTGGAGAATTTTACCCATGAACTAGTGTTTTAAAAGCAAGGACACAACTTAAATGTTTAGAACTAAAACAAATGCTCATGGAATTAAGAACCATCACTACCACAGCAGAAACAAAAGCAGCTAAACTTCATATTAGATTCAAGTGAAGAGAGGATTCATGAACTATAAGAAAAGGAGTAGGATATATACAAACTAAAACTCACAGAAAGAAAAAAAATGGGAAAGGAGTGCAAAAAAAAAAAAAAAAACCCCAAAATCCAGAAATGTGTAAGTTATGGCATATGGTGTAAGTCCTAATATATGTTGTATTGGTAGAGGCCCATATGAGGAGGATAAAAAAAAAGGGGACAGGAGCTTTATTTATAGGAAAAAAGGCCAAGATAGTTTATAAAACTGATTAAAGATATCACCTTACAGATTTAAAAAACGAGATAAACAAGCTGTTGAACAACAAAGACAAAAAGGAAATCATTAAAGCAGTCACGTGACAAGAGAGTTCTACGGTACTATAAGACTGACAACCAACTTCAAAATAAAAAGGATGAAAGTCACAATTCAATGGAATTCCATATTTTAAGTACTGAAGGAAAATAACTGGTAAAATAAACATAAAACTTTTTGCCAGAAAATAAACTAAAAGAAATACTAAGGAGACTATGTTGCAACCTTCAGTTGGAGGTGGTGTACATGTGGAAATGAAGGGCAAGTGCAGAGAAACAGAAAAAATGTAGCAAAATCTACATGAATATTGACTATAAAAATAAAAAAAATAATAATAATAGCAACAAGTATCCCTCTATCTTGAAGTTTCAACTAGGCAAGGATGCTACCACAACTTTTTTTCACTATTTTTTCTCAAAGTTTTACCTAGTGCAATAAGGCAAAAATAAATGAATTAAATAGTAAGTGAACAAAAACAGGTAGAAGAATTAGAAAAGAATAAATAAATACATCATGCAGACATGACTGTGTATGCAGAACATCTGGAAGAATCTACGCACCAATTTTTAGAATTTAGAAGTTATTGAATGAAAGCTCGATATGGAAATTAAATTTACTCCTATATAATACTAACAAAAAACATAAAATAAATGTTAAAATTAGCATTTAGAGCAGTATCAAAAAATACTAGGACCACATGTAGCCAAAATGTGCAAAAACTTTGCACAGAACACTACAGAGCATTATTGAGAAATCAAGGATCTCAGGGATGGAAAGATAAATTATATTCCTGAGTTTGAAATCTCAACAGTGTGAGATCTTTCCAAATAATCTGTAGGTTCAATTCAATCCTGTTAAAAATCCAGTAGGTATTCCTGTGTAAAATTACAAACTGTTTATAAAATTAATGTGGACAGAAAAAGTACTTAGAAGAGCCAAAATAATATCCAAGAACAATGTAAGAGAACTTGCATTACCAGACAGACAGACTTACTATGAACTTGAAGTAATTAATTCACTGTGGTATTGATGAAAGAATAGACGAATGGATCAGTGTAACAGAACAAATTACGGAAGGTGACCCAATCACACATGATTACCAAATACATGGCATAGGTACCACTGCCCTTCAGTGAAGAAAAAATGGTTTTCATAATAAATGGTGATGGTCAATTAGATGTTCATATTTTAAAAATGCAATCACGTTACCCCATGAACAAAAGATGATTTTAATGGATGTAGATCTATATAATAAAAAAATACAACTTTTTGAAATAAAAAATACAACTTTTAGAAAAAAAAATGTAGAATAGAATGTTTATGGTCCTGTGGCAGACTAAGGTTTCTTAAATAAGACATGAAAAGAAGTAACTAGAATGTGACAATGTAAAGATCAGTAAATTGAACAACATTTATGTTCAGAGCACCATTTTATGAAAAGATACCACTAAGAGAGCAAAAAGACAACCCAAATAGTAAGATGACACACACACGCGGACACACAAATACACACAGGACCTATATCCTTCTTATATCCATAATAATAAACTTCATTTCAATAAAAAAAAAAATCAGCTAAAGAAAAAAACTTATCAATTAACTCCAGCAAGCAATTTCTCAAAAAGAATATCCAATAACCATAAATATCTGGAAAAAAGACTCAATCTTAACATCAATGATGTAACACTACTTGCCAAGAAGAATGACTAAAATAATAATAATTTAAAAAAAACCTAGAACACACAAAGTGTTAGTGATGATGTTAAAAAACAGAATTCTCATCCAACACCTGTGGGAGTATAAATTGGTACAATTACTTTAAAAATTCTTTGACAATATTTACTAAAGTTGAACTTATATATCCCCTATAATCCAGTTGTTTCACTCCTAGGAACATGACCAACAGAAATGTGTCTATATGTGCACCAAAAAAAAAAAAAAAAAATGATTACAAAATTTATATAGCAACACTACTCATAATAGGCCCAAACTGAAAAACTCTAGAATGTCCGTCAGCAATGGAATAGACATATAAATTGTGAAATATTCACATAGTGGTATACTAAACGAGAAAGAGAATGAACAAAGTATTGCTTTCTGCACAAATATGGTTGATTCTGTATTACAAAACTGAAGAGACGAAGACAAAGCCAAGAAATTATGTAATGTACAAAACAATGTATGGTGTTTAGAGTCGGAAAGGTAGTTATCTCTAAAGAGAAGTGGTAATGGAGGCAGGGAGAGATGTGGAGCGTGAGCATGTTCTCATTTTTTATTAGGGTGATATTTACAGAAGTTGTTTTCCTTTTGTAAAAAATCCCCAAGGTACACACTTAAGATTTTTACATTTTTCTGTATTTATGCTTCACTTTAGTAATGGATTTATTTTTTAAATGAGAAGATAATCAGAGTGCTGCCTCATCACATTTTTAACTAATAGTCACTGTGGAGCAGTGAAAAGTCCACAAGATAAAGCTTACATTTAGGGTTTATGCTAAGTGGGCTCTGAAAGCAAGTTGCTTGGCTTTGAACACTGGAGCCTTCGATTATTATATCTGTGACCACAGGCAAAGTATTTGAGTCTCAGTTACTGGAGAATTGAAATACTAGTAATTCTTTCCTCACAGGGCAATTTTTGAGCTAAACAAAATAACCTTTGCCAAGAATTTTATAAAGTGGTAGGTATTGAAGCATCATTGGTTGTTATTAATTATTGAAAAATATGGACTTTGGCCCTGCGTAAGTTTAATGATTTTTATAGAGTCATGATCTGAGTTTGTATAACTTCATTAATTCAATAATAATACTGGTTTTTTTAAACTTACAGAATTTCTGAGGATTAAACTTGATGCCATCTAAGAAAATGCTTTATAATCTGTTAAGTTCTGTAATCATGGAAGATATTATACTGAAAGATATATTTTAAAACAAAGATCAATAAAAATATAACACAATTTTAAAAATAAGAAATATCATTATCTGATATTTCAGTAAATGTTCTGTGTAACTGTCAGTGTCTTCTGAAGAGAAGATCTGTGATATCTAACAGATAAAAATTGGTGTAAAATATGAAAGAAATATACTTGGCAATGGAAATTACTGAAAAAGCTGATATAATAACAAAAAAATGTTCATTGTAGAATATCAAGATAGTGCAATTTATTACTTGTATTCCACAACCACTTTAATTGGGTCTAGGACAAAAAAATAGAGATTTGGTTTCAATATTATTGTTAAGAATTTTTTCTTTTATTTTTTATTTTCATGATCTCCATTTAACTATTAGGATATAACTGAGTCTAAGAATAAGATGAATTCATATACACATATGCATACTGAGAAAGCAAAGTTGGTATTTTCCATAATCTTTAGTTGTCAGTGGTGTTTGTTTGGTCTTTATATTACTACAGCACAAGATGTCACGATTGAGGAGAAATTGGGTTTTCTCCTGCTACATACAAAGCCAGCAGTTCTATGGACTCATTAATTTAAGCTGATGGCTATTGGCAAGTGCTAATCTCTAGGGCAAATCCAATGCATGGCTTATGACATAAAACTTAATATAATCCAGCTCACCTGCCTCTGTTCTTTTTTTTCTTAAGAACTGTGAAAGTATGGAGATATGTACAACTTCTTTATAAATTATTTCTCCCTTACAGACATTATATATTACTTTTTTATTCAAAACCTAATCTTCGTTTTAAAAATGAAGTTCCTTATAAACTCCAACCTGCAATTGAGAAATAGGATGACCTAGAGTGCATGCATACAGAATCCTCAAATATATATTTTATTTTAAATTGATATACATCAATTCAATGCAAAAAAAAAAAATGCTGACATAGTATGGTGTCACTATGGTGATTCAGGAGTAACTAAGAAAGAGAATCCCCGAGTTGTTCTAGAAATAAAGAAAACCATAAAAATAATTAAACAATAATAAAATAAATTCTTTTCTCTTTAATACTACCCTTAGAATAACTATGCTAACGATAAAAATCTTGGAATTTATCTGTGCATGTGTGTCTCTGTGTGTAAAACATATATGATTCTCATAAATGGAGCCATGCTAATGTACTATTTCACACCTTCTATGTATGATCCACAACATAGATTGGACTTAAATTATCGGGGTGTAGCTAGCTATACCATCTATTTTTATCTGCACATCACTCCATTGGATTTATGTACAAGAGTTTATCAAGTCACTTATTAATGCTCATACACATTTCAGTAATATATACTGCAATTTATTTGGCTGTTGTGATCCCTATAGTCATTTTAATGTCAGGTATAAAAATGAATAATAAATCAGTGGTGAAGATTAATATGTTTCAATTTATAAGTTAGAAGACACAAAGGAGGAATTTCTCTTCTTTGAGCTGTAGGTTTCTGATTTGTTTAATGGATATCTATGTTGAAATTGGTAGAGATGACTTAAGAGCCCTTCTTTTGGGGCAATCTATAAATCTAAGGGGCAGCTTATTATTTTAATGAAAATATGTCAAATTATTTGTAATATCCATTTTTTTAACTGTAGCACATTTCTTACACACCTAATTTGAATATATCTAAGATTGTACACAATCAATTTCAATTATATTTATATAATAAAAAAGTCATGAATAGGGAAGAGTCATGCTCTGCGTAAGGACAGGGATACATTCTGAGTGACGTGCCCTTGGGCAATTTCAACGAGCCAACATCAAAGAGTAAATGCATGTACACCAACCTAGATGGTCCACACTACCACACACATAGGATGTATGGCACAGCTTATTGCTCCTAGGCTATAAGCCTGTACAGCATACTACTGTACAAAACAACATGAGATTAAATCAAGCACAAGAGAAATGATGCAATCGAGACACAGTAAACATAAGATGCATGAGGCTGCTGCTGGCATAACATGGCACAGTTTTAGAGCAAACTATTTTTTTTAATAAGTAGAAGAGTACACTCTAAAATAACAATAAAACGTATAGTATAATAAATACGTAAACCAGCAATATAGTCATTTATTACCATTATCAAGAATTATGTACTGTACATAATTATATAGGCTATACTTTTATACTACTGGCAGCACAGGTTTGTTTAGACCAGCATCACCACAAACACATGCATAGTGTATTGCACTATTACGTTAGCACGGCTACATTGCTAGGCAGTAGGAATTTTTCAGCCCCATTATAATCTTGTGGGACCACCTTTGTGTATATGGATTGTTGTTGACCAAAACACTGTTATGCAGGACATGACTATATATATATATAAATTAGAATGGAGAGTAAAGATCCAGAGATATCGGATTTCAAGAATGCATATCATAGTGTAGTGCACTAAGGTACAAGTTTAACTTTCAGTTCCTTGGAAGCTAGAGCATTAAAGAAAACAGAATCAGCCCAGAATACTTCCTGAAAATATAGCAGCTTGAGAACTTATCAAACTAACAGAAGGATACAAATATTCACAGACACAGACACACACGCACACACCTAAATTAAAAAAAAAAATATTTAAGTCACTAAAGGTTTAATTTGCTATCTTTACTAGCTATTAATTATAGCTCATGTGGCTTATTCATCTAACTATATATAGTTCAGCTGCATTCTGATTAAATTTGTCTAATCACCCTTAATTATGTGACCTGATAGAGATGCTAGCTAACACTAAAATGGCAATCATATTGCTATATATAAATATATCGAATCAACATGTTGTGTATTTTAAACTTATACAGTGTTATATGTCAAATATATTTCAATAAATAGAGAGAGAAAGAGTCTGGGACAGGTTATAATTAAATGGAAGTTTCTACAATCTGTGAGCACCCAGCCATGGGTAAGTGAGGACTGCCCATGGGAGTAGGATTTATTATTTACCAAGTTTATTTGAACTTCCTTTGGCAGTTGTGGATCTTTGGAATCAGATGAGCTTGAATGGGGTAGAACTTTACACCAACTACTCTGGATGGTTTGCGGGAACATGTCATTTACCTGAGCAAGTGGCTGCCTGGATGAGTTGTGCCAGGAAATGATGGTGTGTGTATTGCCACTTAAAACAAGAGGCCATTTGTGACAAGGGATCCTGAAAAGTGGTTTCTCAAAAAGATATGGTTGCCACTAAGGCTGAAATGGTGACCATGGTAGCAGTGGTTTTAGAAGAAACAATTTTAAAGTAATACAACCATTAAAAAAAAATTCACATGTTGTAAAAATTACCTGAAAAAGCAGTCCTATCCCAATACTAGGAAAGCTTACTAGCAACATGAGTTGGCACCTGACACAAAGAAGTCACAAAAAGGGTGGGGCCACCAGCAATAGTGACAACAAAAAAGATATTTCTCTGATGGTATACCAAGGACTGTAATTTCATCCTAGCTGTAAGGTCGTTATTTATGGTTGCAGATAATATAAATATAATATTAATGATGATAAACAGGCAAATAAACAAGAAAACAAAGGGGAAAAAATAAACCAGACTGGGTTTCCAAGGGCCATGGCATCTTCCTGCTCTAAGATCTCTATTCTGAGAACTGAGAGTATTTCCTCAACATGTTCCAACAGCATATGAGGAAGATCGAATGATTAAAAATAGATCATATTTCTTTATTTCTTAACCCTTTTAGATCACTAAGATCTAGATCACTTAGATCTAAGATTTACTTTCCTGTAATGAAGAAAAAATAAACATTTTTCAGCATAAAAATGAGTGCAAGGTTTAAGAAGTGAAAGAATATAATCATTAAAAAAAAGTCCACAGGAAATAGAAATAGATATCAGCCATGTCTATTTTGATTAACTCCATAAAATAGAAAGGAAACATGGTTTAATTGAACTGAGACATAATATACAATATGATATCCTAAAGTTAAAAAACCTGGGTGAGAGGTATACAGAATTAAAACAGCATCAAGAAATTGATTATTATATTTACTATAACTTTAAATGTTTACAGATAGCACAAATGCTACAAATAAGTGACTTGGAATATACGGAAAAACTTAAATCTACAGACCGAAAAATCACACAAGATATCCCGCAACATAGCTGAAGCAAGACTATTAAATGTATATCTCTTAATAAAAACTTCTAATTTGTGATAGTAGAAATAATCTGAAATCAACTGTTTAGAAAATAGTAGATGTCAAAAAAATAAAAAAAGAACCTTGCCTCACTTTTCGTCTGCATTACTACATGCCAGAATATAACGGAGTAACAGTTTGACTGCAGTGGTGCAAAAGTTATGGACCCCAAGTTTTCTTCACAGCCAAATTTTTAGTCATATATGGTGGCATTACAAAGGTATCTCTTCAATAACTCAGAAAACTTGATCAACATATACTTTCCAAAAAAAAAAAGAAATGAACTAGCAACACATACTTGAAATATTTAATGCAGCTAATTGATGGATGAATCAAATTCATAACCCCAAAAATAAGGTAGGAAACTTTTTTGTGAAAAGTGACAATCAAAAATGAATCTAAGAATAATAATGTCTCTTTAATCGTATCACTGAATATTATTAAAAAGATTAAAATATAATTAATAATTTTTGAAAAACACATGTTTTTGTATAATAATAACAGTAGCCACCCATTTATATAATAATAATTAATAGTTGTCACCCATTC
This sequence comes from Pteropus alecto, assembly GCF_000325575.1. Taxonomy (NCBI): domain Eukaryota; kingdom Metazoa; phylum Chordata; class Mammalia; order Chiroptera; family Pteropodidae; genus Pteropus; species Pteropus alecto. The sequence continues at coordinate 7,763,214 of NW_006434825.1, forward strand.
TTATTTTTTCTTTCTGATTATAAAAATTATGACAAATATATGGGGATGGAGTTGGTGTTTGGGAGATTTTTGTAGTTCATCTTTTCTGGAGTGATATCTTCTTAATTACATCAATGTGAAACAGCAGGTTCTAAACACCATTTAAAGAAACAGCTTGTTTGAAATCGAAATGGTAATCTTAGCTGTCAGATGTCTGTAATTATGTAGCTGGTTCTAAGTCCTTATCAGAGTATGTTTATAGCTAAAAGCAAAAAAGACATAAATGGTCACTTTAAATCCAGGGAAGATGTGAACTTAAGCCGAAGCCAGGACTTTCAAGCACTTCTGTCTCAAGTATGGAGCACATCTCAGTTTTTCATGAAAGAGGGAAACATTAAAGTTTTCCCACTTTTATTGCCTAAATATTTCCATTGTATTCATTAAGAAATGCTTTATTAGAAAAGGATGTAAACAACCTAAATATCAACAGTGGGATAATTTTTTACAGGGTTTTATTGTTCATATGTGTCATTACTCATCTCTCTTGGAAATTGCAATAGCATCTGTCAATGGATCTTGGATCTCTCACATGTGTGTATGTGTATAAGAGGGGAGCAGAAGGGCACAGTAAAAAGAAATGAAGAAATTGGGTCAAATTCCACTGAGAAGGTGATCTTCATCCAAAATATGGATTTTGCAAATAAATAAACAAACAAACAAACAAATAAATAAGTAAAAGATGAGGAATAATAAGAGATGCAGGCAAATGTATACACAATTTGTGGCTTACATTTGGAGAAATGAGAGACAAATTTGGAAAGACAGATGGAGCTGGTGTTTTAGAGATTTTAGATATAAGCTATTGAATTTGGATTTTTACCAGTTCTACACCAATGGTCCTTAAAATCTCCCTCCTCCACCCTGGCAACACACCTACTGTAAAATGTCCAACTTTTGCTCCCTTTCTATGAACATATAATCATACACTTTTAAATGGGATAAATATTATAATAGATATTAAGTAATTCACATTTCATTGTTTCCTATCTGTAAGTCCTCCCTTTTCTTCTCCAATTCATCCTGACCCATTACATTATAATAAAGTTGAGAACTGCTGCTGTACGCAAATTATCTTTGTAAATTATCCCTTTCTTAAAACTCATCCTTTTCAGGAATATGCTGGCTGTGTTATTTGAAATGAAATGGGTAAATGGGTTGCCAAAATGGTCCTTCATGGCTTTTCAGTTGTTTGCTTTCTCAAACTGAAAAACAGAAACATCAGACAGCAAAAGCCATGATATGGATTTTTAGGCAAGCGTTCAGAAGATCATTCTGCATGGTTTGTCTGAGCTAGTTCTTCTTTATGTCTGTTTTACCGCCATAATTAATGACACTGTTCTCTTTCTTTCTCAGTCACCCTAGCAAAAGTATCTTAATAATTTTTCAGGATATTTTATATAGTCTAAGAAATATAATGTAAAAACACACATGAATATTTAGGAAAACATGAAAGCCTCAACTAAGCGGATTAAATACATAAAGATGTGTGAAAATCCAATTCAGAAGGAATATTCTGTTTACAGTTATTTTCCTCCTTTTAACCTTTGCAATGATCTTTGCAATGATCATTTTCCTTTGGATTGCTTGCAAATGATCAATTTACAAATGACAATCCTAGTATTGCTAATAAAATACCATCACCACCAACAAAATAGTAATAGCGGCCTGTGACAAGTAACTATATCGGAAATGTAAATTGAAAGAACGAAATAGAGTAGCACACTAAGAATTTTCTGGGGAAATGTAAGTCACAGTGGATATTTTCTAAAAAGAATAAAATAAAAGATGGACAAATGAAAAGAAAGGAGAAAAGAAAGGTAATGTATTGAGACAAATAAAAACTTCACATGTCTCAGATAAGAGAATTATTGAATAAATTTATGCTAGCAAATCATTAAATCTTATGTTTATGCATAGTGAAAGTTATTTTAAAAAATAATAATGGCAAATATATTTGCCTATGCAAAGATACAATAACAAAAGAAATTCACGTTTTCTACATATTTTACCATCTCTGATGGTAAAATTGTGGGCATTATTTATTTTTCACATACTTCTTAAGTATTTTCAAGTTTTCTATAATAAACATTAGCTTCATAGTAAAAAATTCTAAATATCATTTAAAACATAGATTTTTTTATAATAAAACTCTATAAAGAAGTGACATTTTATTGTCCTAGATATTTATTGTAAACCAACCTGCCATTTACAACTTAAAT
>NW_006434825.1:7765603-7783484 GCF_000325575.1 Pteropus alecto
TATTCTTTCCGTTGTGTTCAGTGTGATTGAGTTCACCTGTGTGGTATAAAACGCATTTTCTATTAGTGTCTGTGGCTATCAAGTCAATAAAAGGAACAGCAGTCTTCCCCACAGAATGCTCACCTACTGTAGTTTTTAGCTTATTATATAGCAAAGAGGAACAAAATACTCATAGTAACAATGTATTTTTAATAGGTTCTCAAGCTGTCCCTTTCATAAAGAGTTGTGGCTGAATACAGATGTGGCTGCTGTGAGGTTTTATGCAGGTGGACGGGCCGAACAAAAACCAGGTAGGGAGACATTTACCTAACACAGATGCGTGGGCTTCTCAGGCATAAAGCCTACTGATTTTGCCACTGCGTTACTAGCTCTGTTTTCCCTAAACGTGACTCAGATTTCACAGGCAAAATGTTTTCTAAAAAGCAATGCAAAGATTATCAAACACAAGTTTTAAAAATAAAGGTGGGTACGTAGGGGAACTAACTAATTCACAAAGACATGTTGAGAGACAAATGACAAACATCATCACAGACTCAGATGAGGTAAGTACTCACTAATTTAAATTTAACATTTAAAAGGTAAAGATAAGTTTAAAATTAGGTATATGTAATAATACACATTTAACATTTAGAAAGTGTTTTTCCTCCTCCTAGTGGCTGGATATAAAACTAAAAATCTCCTTTATTTCACTCAAATCCTACAATTTCAGAGCTCATTAAAATATTTTCTTTGACTTGAAATGGTACAGAGTTTCTAAATCCAATTAAAGAATGACCTTTAGGTAAAGCAAAAGGTCACCAACCAATGTAACTGTCTAAGGCTATCAGGCAATTAATAAAATTAAAGAAAGACAATGTTTGCTGTCTGCAATGACTCGTTTACCTTTCGATTTCCCACTTTTGAGAGTCCAAAAAAAAAAAAAAAATACTATAAGAAAATACAACGGTGTTAATGGGGTATGTAATGCCAACAGACTATCTCTTAAAATATGGAAGCAATAGAGAGTGGCAGAGATTATGGTAAATTCTAATTTCTCTCTAAAGGTGAGTAGAAAGAATTCTACTCAACTCCATTGGACCGTTGCTAGAAAAGAAAGGTGAGCTCTGTGTTTCGAAGCTTCAGATATTTCAGAATTTCAAATCTAAGTCCACACTGAGAATAAGTAACTTCCACCTTGAAATATAACATGAAAATTGATTTTTATATTGCAAAACAAAATATAGTATAATGTGTGGAACATTCATTTGTGATCTCTGATCCGACACCTAAAAACATAACTTAATTACGGATCATTCAAAGGTGGTATGTGTCGTGGATAAAAGCAGGAACACTGTAGCCCAAGCGGGTATGCTGAAATCTGAACTTTGCCAAGTACAGGTAGCTTGAATTTTGGGAATATAATAGTAGCCATTTCATAATGTAATTGTGAGGATTAAATAAATTAACAAATGAGAGCCCTTAAGAGAGCACACAGTATTAGGACATAATTACTGATTAGGTAAAGAGAAAGCTGCTACTTTTTTTTTTTCTCATGAGGGACAAAGGAAAACATTATTCATTTCCTTAACCCTAGACTATATAGTACAGAATAGATGTTCATAGCTGTTTTGTTGATTGTGCAATTGTAGAAAAAGCAGAAACTTCAGAGTTGGAAAGACCTAGGTTCAAAACATTGCTATGGTACTTAATAATTCTGTGACCTTGGATCTTGAACTTTCTGAAAATTGGGAATAAAGATACCTAATTTAATAGTGTTAATAGTGATGAAAATTAGAGTTAATGTATGCATAGTAGACAGTAATCTATATGGCTTTACTCTCTGGGGTTACCCTGTGATTCTGTTACCTTACATGGCGAAGGGATTTTGCAGATGAAATTAAGGTTACTAATGAGTTGTTCTTAAAATAGATTATTGGGGATGGTGTCTAATCTATGAACATGAACCCTGTAAAAGCAGAGTTTTCTCTTTCTGGTGGCAGGAGCAGTCAGAGAGATTGGATGCATAAGACAAGCTTGACATCCTGTTGCTATTTTGAAGATTGGTGAGATGAGGACACCTGTTGGAAGAAATTCAGGCTTCTAGAAGCAGTGAGCAGCCGCCAACTATAAGCCAGCAAAGAAATGGGGACCTCAGATATACAGCCACATGGCAAGCACTGAATTTGGCCAATAACCTGAATGAAATTGGAGGTAGATCCTTCCTTAGAGTCTCTGGGTAAGCGCCCAGCCTGGCTGAAGCCCTGATTTTAGCCTGTGAGAACCCTGAGCAGAGATACCCAGCTAAGTCTGCCCAGACTTCTGACCTACAGAACTGTCAGCTGATACATGGGTGTTCTTTAAGCCACCAAGTTTATGGTAACTTTTTACATGGCAACGGAAAACTGATGTAGCATGTAAATTGTATGACACTTAGTAGCTACATGTTAAATGTTAGCTATTATTATAATTAAATATTTGTTCAGTAAATAAAGATCGAAAGTTTGGTGTCAAAATTCTTCCAACAGACAAAATTGCTGTAGTATTTTTTTTTCCAGTTAGCCTTCTGAATGTTGAGATTAAACACAGATATTTTACAGAGTCAAGAACATCAAGACAGTGGAAAGGAGTGTGGGGGAAAGAAACGTAAATAAACTGTTCTTAGGATAATTGAATCACTCAAGTCATCTCATTCCTGCAGATCTTTAGTGGCAGAGCTAATAGATACTTTTCTGGGATGGCTTTTGACATACTTAGTCCTTCCTGAATTGATTGGGAAAACATCTAATTTAAGAATTTTATGTTACAGTACCCTTCTGAAAATGTCTATGCCATTTTAAATTAGGGACAATCCAGGGCATACATGACAGAAGCAAAAAGTCTCAGATTTCACGTGCAGGTTTGATGCTTTTCTACCTTCTCATGCCTAATGCATAGTGGGCGCTCCGTGGATATCTAGGGAAATAATGTGACCTGTGACTGATATTATTAGGCTGATGGTTTCAGAAACCTTTTTAAGTCCATCTAGCATAATATCCGGCAAAGGAATGTCCTCAATAATCTTGAACCAATTTATGAAAATAATGGATGAAATTTTTCCGTGGCCTATTGAAACCACGTCTGCCCCTTCCTCTACACCCCATTCTCCTTCTCCTCTACTTTTAATTTTCCAAATCATGCATCTCTCAGAATAATTGAAAGTATTGGTCACAATTGCTCCCTGTGGCCATATTTTTGGAATTAATCTCTCTAATCTTTTTTAAAAAATTATGCTTTTCCACGTTATAGGAAGCAGTTTAAACGTGACTGGGTATCTTTAGTGTCAACAAACCTTAAAAGTGTGATGCTTCTGCAGAATGTGTGAGTAGCTGGTGTAAAACTATCCAAAGCTATACCTTTTTACTAATTTTAAATGAAATATTAATAATTTTTGTAAAATATGTCACTACAAGTACTAAAATATGTTTCACCTGAATATTGTTCAGAATTTTCAGATTCAAGGGAAATAATATAAGAAAAAACTGGAGAGAGAACAAAAATTACATGTGTGTAACCAATGCCAAATTATATACTGAACAATTAATTGAAATCATATGTGTGTCCTTTTAGCATATTGTTAATATTTTTGAACCAGAAGAACTAATCAATTAAATCTTTGCTTCAAAGGACTGTTGAAATAGGAAACATCCAAACCTGTAGAGAATTTTTATGAGTTTTTTGGAGCCAAACTGACAACACATGCCAGGGTGCAAGATCGCAAATACTCCAGAGAATAACAGTTTTGCAGTTTCTTTTATGCATTCGAAATTAAGGAGAGATGGAGGTGGGGGAAAAGCAAAGTGGGGACTGGATTTCATGACAGTTAACAAGATTACGTGCTCTCTTGAGGGTGGTTACAGTTTATTTCAAAGACGTGTTAACCTAGATGCACAGACACAATGGACAGAGCTTAAGGCAAAATCAACTTTTTACTAAAAATGTTATATGCCTAGGGTGTGGCTACCCACCATGACATGCCCAATTAGAAATTTATGATCAGATCGCCCTGTGAGGTTACCTTCCATAGAACCCCTGTTTTTGTGTCCATAGAAATTTGGATCCAAACTATAAAAGAACAATGTTTCCATGCCAAAAATTATATATATAAGGAAGCCAATATTTATCTAAAACTAGTATATGAACAAATAGAAATATTTTATTATTTTGTATGTGCATGAATGTGTGTGTGTGTGTGTGTGTGTGTGTGTGGCAGTGAGATGGGGTATATGTGAGTGTGTATGAAAGACAAGGAGAGAGACAGGCATAGATATAGATAGAGAATAGATATAGATAGATATAGATATAGATGATATAGATATAGATAGCTATACACACTTATATATATGTATTTATGTGTGTGTACGTATATATGATTTATTATAAAGAATTGATTCATGTGGTTGGGGAAGCTGAGAAGTCCCAAGATCTGCAGTCTGGTAACTGGAGACTCGCAAGAGTTGGTAGTATAGGTCTAGTTCAAAGGCCTAAAGGCCGAAGACTTAAAAAGAGCTAATGTTTTAGTTCAAGTTCAGAAGTAGGAAAAAAATAGCGTTTCAGCTCAAGATAGCTGGGTAGAAAGCATTTTCTTTTACTCATAGAAGAGTCAGCTTTTTTGTTCTATTCAGGTCTTCGCCTGATTGGATAGGGCCCACCCCAATTAGAGAGTATTCCGTACATTCATTCTACTGGTTCAAATGTCAGTCTCACCCAGGAACACCTTCATGGACACACCCAGAAACATATTTGACCAAGTGTCTGAGCACCTCATAGTTCACTCAGGTTAACACATAAAATTAATTATCAATGTATGCTTTACTATGATTAATTTTCAAAACATATGTTGAAATATCCAAATGATCCATATAAGCTGCTTTCACACTTGGCCTACTCTTTGCACATTTTTCTTCCCTCCCTTGCTTCCTCCTGTCCTCCCTTCCATTTTATTGATAATCAGATACAAATAATTTTAAATACGAATTTATTTGATTTATTAAAAGTCTAAATTAGGTGGAATTTGAGAACATTTACATTTTTGGAGATCAGGTTTCAAAGTATACTTAGAGACTTCTTTGTATTAGGTGAAGTAAAAAATAATTCTAAAAATATATTTCAGAAAATCTTACTATGGATAATTAAGAATAATAATATAGGTAATAAAGTTATGTGTGGTCTCTTAGTTTTTTTCTAGTTGTTTTAATGTTTCTAAAATTAAAAAGAAACAAATTAGCAAAATTAAAAAGGTACAATGTTTCTCCTATAGGTTCACAAATGCAAACAGTCTTAGTGGCCTCCACAGAATATAGAAAAGACACAATGTTAACTAAGCACATGTTTGTCTTAATATTACAGAAAGAAAACAATTTTTGGTCTAAAGGTCTACTTTCATATAAAACCAGATCTTGAATCTTAGCCAAACCTTCACAACTTCCCATTAAAATATTAGTATATCGTATTAAAATTATCCACTCAATGAATCAAACTATCTATTCCTATCCAAATACAGGAGCAGCCCCTTCTCTAGAGCTGTTTAGAGTTGATTATATAGAAGCATGTGCAACCCACAGTTTTACCAATCAATCAATCAATCAATCAATAAATAAATAAATAAATAAAATATATCGACTCTATGTTAAACAATTATTTTTCTTTACTCCACTAGATATTTAACTTGCTTGGAAGAAGAGGACCTGATAAAGTTATTTTTTATGCTTATAATATAATGATTCCCTATAGAACTATTTTTTTGTACTCAATGCTTTACACAGAACAGGACGAACTATTATAACATGGTTTCAAATTCAAATGACAGTATTACTTAAATGAACAACCTTCCCCTTTCATTCCACTTGGCCAGAACTACCCTAATCCCGAGCAGCACCTAGACCAATACTCACTTTGCAGTATTGATGTCAAGAAGCTAGTATTTAATTGAGCCGCTCTATTTTTAATAGTTTAATAGCCACTGGATAGTGTTTAGAGTAATGTTTTGCAACACTGAGCACACTTTGAAATAACTCGGGAAGAGTAAAAGAAGCATCACCTGGGTCCCGTGTCACACTGAATACATTAGAATTTCTCTGGGTGGGATTTGAACATCAGCAATTTTTTATATTGGTGGTTTAGTGTGAAGTCAAGTTGAGAATCACTGCTTTAAAGTAGTTTATGATGTATCCTTTGGGAGTCCCAAGTAGTTGGACTGTTTGGGTGATAAGGATATTTTGCTACTGGAAAATAGCCGAAAGCATTTCAAAAGCACTATTGGTGAAGAAATATAGTAAAAAAATGAGATAGTGATTTGATTTTTCTATCTCACGAAAACTATTCTGATAGCTTCTAGAGAGAAAACCAATAGGCATTTTTCTCTCTAAAATTTTATTCTGAAAATTATCAAGAATGATAAATAAACACCCATAACCCACCAACTAAATTCAAAGTTGTTAATATTTCATTACATGTGCTATATCTATCTATCTATCTATCTATCTATCTATATCTATCTATCTATCTATCATCTAATATTCATCTATCTTCTAACATCTATCATCTATTTTCTATCTATACAAATAGCTGTTTTGATATCTAAGCTATTGGACAATAGAATTATAGTAGGAAAGTGTGTAGCCTTGGTTAAAGAACAAAAATTCAGTAAATTTGAAAATCTAATCGACTTTATTAAGCAATTAATAAACTGAAAAGCATACTTTCTAGCAAGTAGACAGATACTTCAAGGGGCTATACAAAAAGAAAGCTTTGTATAGGCAGAAGGGTGGGGCAAGGTTATTTAGCAAAAGAAAAGAAAGGGTTGCATCAGTCCAGGATGTCTTCTTCTGTGGGAAAAAAATAGCAGAGATTTTACCATGGAAATAACTGATATTGTGATTCCTAGTAAGAAACATATATTTTGCCCTCACCCAGTTTCTGGCACAGCGCTCCTAAAACCCTTGGGATTTTCTGAATTATGAGAGTGATAAATATGTCTTTTGTTATGTTAATGAGGTGAGTTTTTCAATGCATCTAAAGATAGGGGCTGGTTGTCAGTGGAGCCAACTATGTGACTGGAGGTTGGAACTTTCAGTCCCATCTCCCAGCCTGCCAGGGCTAGAAACTTGAGTTCAAGCACCAATGACCAATGATTAAATCAATCATGTCTTTGCAATGAAGCTGTCATAGAAGCCCGAAAGGCCAGGGTTCAGGGAGCTTCTGGGTTGGCGAACGCTGTGGAGGTGGCGGGGAGAGGGGCATGCCTGGAGAGGGTATGGAAGCTCTGTGCCCTTTCCCCATTCCTTGCCCTATGCATCTCTTTCATCTGACGGTTCAAGATTATGTCCTTTTATAATAAACCAGCAATCCAGTAGGTAAAAGTTTATCTCAGTTTTATGAGCCACTCTAGTAAATTAATTGAACCTGAGGAGGAGTTTATAGGGACCTCTGATTTATGGCCAGTTGATCAGAAGTCCGGGAAACAACCTGAATTGCAGCTGACATCCTGAGTTGGAGGAGGTCATTGTAACCTCCAATTTGTAGTTGGTCGATCAGCAGCACAGGTAACAGCCTGGGCTTGTGACTGCATTTGAAGTGGGACAGGGGTAGTTTTGCAGGACTAAACCCTTAACCTTGGGAATGTGACTCTAACTTAGTGTCAGAATTAGTTGAATTCTGGGACCTCCTGCTGGTGTCTGAGAACAGCTTGGTGGTGTGTGGGAAAGCCCCCCCCTCCCCCGCCACCAAAGTTGGAATTAGGTCCAGTAATTCAAAAATCATAATATAATATAGTATTTCACCTATGAATATCCCAATCCCTTTCCCAGTACCCCCCTCCGCTTCCCTACCCCAACACACACATACGCACACTACAAAATATATTTCTAGCTCCTCAAGGGGAAGGAAACATGCCTGATTACCCTGTATAACCAGTGAGCCTAGTCCCATACCTTTCACCTATTAAGTGCTCATGAAAAGTTTGTGGGTTAAATAAATAAATGGCTTCCTCGAATGACCACATTTTACACACAGATGACTGCTATAATTGGGACATTAAAAACTATATCTGGCTAGTTTTTACCACATCTCAGAATAGTGATTGTCATGTAAAAACATTCAGTTAATATATTATGGTGCATAGACAAATGAAAGGCTATAAAGACTCATCTTCAAATACTCCCTGTCCTTTCAAAACATCTTTGACATAGGGTATGATCTCCCCATACACCTCAGACACAGATCCTCAGAAAGCTGAGTGGGAGAAATAAAAATTATAAACTAGCTCGACAAGTAAAATAAAATATGTGGAAAATACTAAGAACACGAGGCGTGTAAGCTATTAATACTTTGGAGGGTCAAAACCCATGTATGGTGAACATGGTGGAGCTCACCAACTACCTCGGACTCTAAGTACAAACTCCTCTGTAAATCGTGGGTAATGATACCAGCAACCTTAGAGGTTAGTCGTGAGGGCTAGGAGCGAGAACACATCCGAAGTGCTTCAATGAACTGACGTTTTAGAGATAGGGCTGTAATACTCACATAAAGGATATAACATTTATCGTATACTTAATAATGGTCCAATTTTGTTGTCTTATAGAACCCTCTTGAAAATATCTGTTCAAAGACTAGAGAAAATTGCCTCCTGCATTCCCTGTGTTTCCTACGCGCCACGTTAGTTTTGAGAACCAATCGGCATGGGCAGATGGACCTCTTTATATTTATCACCTCTCCAAATCAACGCCATTAAGCCTATAACTGTTTCTTAAGTCTAGTGTGAGGGATGAAGGAATTGGGTTTTGATATATGTATTTTAAAAGACTGCTTATGCTAGTGTAAAATGGCTATTATTACATTCTAACATTTCCAAAAGATAAAAGATTAAAAATGCAAACATCTGTGTACCAATGAAGGGCAGGTAAAACATGGAAATAGATAGGAAAATTCCAAAAAAGCAGCAATCATGTCTTAATATCTCTTCCTTACCTCTAGGTACTAAGCTATTATTTATTTTGGCTAAGGTGCTTTTTTTTCTGAAGGAAAAGCAAGAATAGATGAATAATTGATAACACATATAACTAGACAAACTCCCTAGCCTTCCTCCTAAATAGAAAAAAAAAAAATCCTGGTTATCGGTACTTAGCATTTTATCAGAAAACATACAACACTTGTTATGTGACTAAGAAAACATTGTTATATCACTTCTAGGCATGCTTCCATGACAAGCTTCCAGACAGGGAATACACATTATTGTTTTTATGGTGTCTTTGCTCTAATTATGCTCAGTAACCTCAAACAAGTCTCTTAGCTTCCTGGAACTTCAATTTCCTTTATCCGAAAAATAGGATTATGATCTCGTCCTTCCACCAAGAATAATTTCAGGGATCAAAGAACTTTTTGATGAAAGAGGTATTACATATATGATAGTAATATTCTAGGCCTCAGAAACATTACAGAGTAAAAATATACTATGTACTCTCAAATTTTTATGAATCTCTGGGATCCGAGTTACCATACTCTGAACATTTGACACCAAGACTGTGATTTCCCTTTAAAAAGAGCTGTAGCAATACTCACCCTCATACCAATCAAGTTAGAATAAAGTTAATATTGGTAATGGTTACAATACATACCATATTGCCCAGCTATCATAAAGAACATTTTAAAGTTAAGAATAATAAAAGAGGATAAGAATAAAAGATGCGGTCTTATAGTAAGGCCACATTGGACTTATAGTAAGGCCACATTGTGGTCTTATAGTAAGGCCACATTGGACTTCTGGAATGTCAGCTCACTGAGACACAAGACTCAGACTTTCTCTGAAGCAGAGGTTCCTGACATAATCCATCAACCAAGGGCCATGCCAGTGACTATGACATATAAAAAGCAGAGATGTCATGTTTGAGGAAAACAAAGCTGGTTAAACTCTATCATCTGTTTTTTTTTTTTCTTTTTTTCTATTCCATTTATTCTATTTGGCATACGCAACCCTGTCAGCAACATAAGATTGCCAAGTGTACCTGCACATGGCCTTCGAAATTTCTCCAGGCCGTTTACTTTTCAATTTAGATCCTATATTCTCTGATACCTCAGCACAGTGTTTCCAGCCATTTCCTGATGGCCATGTGCACCATGACCATAAAGAAGAGACGTTCCACACAAACTACTGGAACTCCATGCCAGCAGGGTGGCAGTGGCCTGTCCCCAAACCGAGTCATGCAGGGAGGATGATAATGCATTTAGTTGACCACCCAACTTTATCTTATAGGCCATTATTCTCCTTAGTACTGAGACACCAGTGATGGCAAACAATTTAGCATGCAAGTTCTATATATTAAAATTTCTGATTTTGCTATTCACTGTTTGGATATTTAAATAACATAAACATGAACACACACAGTTCTTTGTAGAGATAATAATACTAGTTATATCTGAGCAATAATAATTCGTCTTACAAAATATTTTCTATTACATTAATAGGACTTTACTGGGCATTTTAGAATACCTTCTTTATCAAGGAGACTTTCAGGTTCTCTTTTAATGCAAAAAAATGCAGAGGTTTCTCGGGGGAAAAACCTAATATTTATGAAAATTGTATATTAAAGAACCCTCGTAATATATCATATTATTTTTTATAGCAACTTCAGGTTGCAACTCTTATTATTCCCATTTTACAGATGAGACAACAGATGTGAAGAACGTGCTCGAGATCACAACGCAAGAAACAGAGCTGGGATAACAGCAACGTCAACAGCGGCAGCGGCAGCGGCAGCAACAATAATGACAATCACAGCAGCATCAGCAACAACTAACGCCCGGTGTGCTTAATAAGCCCCGGATCTCTTTGTGGAAACCTTACACACACTGTCTAATTGTTTAGTTGTTTCCCCACAAGAGCAACAAGAACATTTAGAGCAGCGGTTCTCAACTCTGGCTGCACATCACAATTACCACGGGAACATTCAGAGTATACGGATATGCTGTACCCATCCCCAGGGACCACAATTTAATTGGTCTACAGTGGGGCCCAGATATTGGTATTTATTTTAAAGCTCCCATGTGATTACAACTTATAGCCTGCACAGAAGACTAGGGCCTCAGAGAGTTTAAGTAACCTGTTGAAAGTTATCCAAATGCACAGAACTGGGATCCTTCTCCAAACCTGCCACTTAGAAACTCTTACTCTTCAACTCCCGGTAATTCTAACTCCGTATTCTTTTCACTGTGCCAGTTGCTGTCCCTTCTTTCCCAAGCACATATTGCCTTGGCTTTACTACAGATTTTGGCTTCACGCTGAATTCTTTTAACACCTGTTTCCACTTTCTCCCCTCCCCGTTGGGCAGAGCGGGTAGGGGATGAATCTGAGTTTCTGAGGAGTTATTAGCACTTCTTTGTCAGACCAAAGCTCACACTTCCTTGCTTATAATATGTCTCTGCTCCTCAACTGCAGGGTGCTAGTCTAATACGGAAGCTGGCTGAGAAGCACGAGAGAAGTGGCAAAACATGCATGGCGAGTGTTTATGGCGAGAGCTCTTATTAAGCTGACTTCTCTAGCCCGCAGTATGGGCAGAGCAGAGTTATAGCTGTAGGTTTCCATCTAAAACAGGGTTTATGAGACTACCTATATTCGAATTACCATAAGGTGAATGTTGTTGGAATGTAGATTTATAGGATAAACTCTAGTCTTTAAAATTAAAATCCTTGAAGGAATTCCATGTTGAAATTTTGAGATGATTCTGATAAACAAACATTTGATAAATTTTTCTTAAAACAGGACCTATATCTACCCTAGCATGACAAATTAAATTTGTAGGATGACCTCGATCAAAATTTCTCAACAAAGACACTATTAATATTTTGGACTGGACAGTTTTTTGTTTTTTTTTTTTTTTTTGCAATAAAGGTTGATGGCTGCTCTGTGTGTTGTAGGATAATTTGCAGTATCCCTGGCCTCTGCCCATGACAGGTTAATAGTATCTCCCTCATTGTGACAATCAAAAATATCTCTGGACGTTGCCGAATGTCCCCTGGAGGAGAAGGCACATTGCTCTCAGTTGAGAACCACTGACAGAGATAAAAAGAGTGATCTATGGTATATCTGAACATTCAGGCCAGTTTTATACTATAATCATTCTTCCTGAAACCAATATTTTACTTTCTTATCCATCCTACATACAGATTATTACCTGCATTGTTAATTATATTACACAACTGATTGGATGTCCACTGTAAGGCAGGAGTGTTACCAGGTAGTCATATCTATTATCTCATTTAATCTCCTTTGCAGTATAATCCACTGGTCTACGGTACAGGCTGTCATTCCAGACTGCCTAGGTACCAATCCTATCTCCATCACTTTACAACTACGCCATCTTGAGAATGTTACTAAGCGCCGGTCTGAACAACAACAAAGAGATAAAAAGGTAAACAGATAACAAAATAAATAAGGTAAAAAGATAACAAAAATGTAAAAAGGTAATACTAGTAGCTATTTCTCAGATAGATGTGTAAATTGCATACAAGTAGTCCCTTCTTTTCTGTGGTTTCACTTTTCGTGGTTTCAGTTAACACAGTCAACCACGGTCTGAAAATATTAATGTAGCTGTCTAGGTTAACAGACTGACCACCGTGGTATCACGGTGCTTGTGTTCAAGTAACCCTTATTTTACTTAATAACAACACATTCACATAACTTCTTTGCAGTATATCGTTATACTTCTATTTTATTATTAGTTATTATTGTTAATCTCTTACTGTGCCTAATTTATAAATCAAACTTTATGATAGGTATGTACATATAGGAAAACATGGTACATACGGAGTTTGGCACTATCACTGGTTCCAAGCCTCCACTGGGGGTCTTGAGACGGACCTCCTGTGGATAAGGGGGACCTACTCTAAGGTGCTTCCAGTGGTGGCTAATATAGAAAAAAAAATAGCTAACAGTTACTAATCTCTTACTTATTATTTTAATCCCATTTTACAGATAAAGAAACTGGGACACATGCATTGAGTAATTTGCTCCCAGTCACAGACTTACAGAATCTCACAGCTTGGATCGAAATTCAGAATTGTCTGATTCAAGTCCTGTACCAGACGGCACGTGAGTGCCGTTCTCCAGTCCTTTTGTAAATTGTGTTCCTTTCATATCTTCACTTCCTTCACCTTGGCAATAATGGTCTTCTAGTCTTGTCCAGACCGATATTATTTGCTTGGATATTTAAATCCATCAAAAATGCAGTTCTTAATAAATTATTAGTAAATACATTAAACTCTAATGGAACCTGCCATTCACTGGAATAAAATTATTCGATCCATTTGTGGCAGCAAGGTACTATGGGGAAAGGTCCCGGAAACGTGCTAAACAAATGGGTTCTTGTCTTCGCTTGGACATCACAATCTCTGAGGCCCAGGTTTTATTTGGAGTCAGCCTGCTGAAGTTCTCTCTCCCTTTTGACATATTCTATCCCATACTGTATTGGTGAATTGACTCTCTTGAATGCATCTTGCATGTAAGTGCATGCTCAGTATCTTTAGAAAGAATGAAAAAATGACTTGATTACAAACTCATGACATTTTCCACAGCACATCTTCAAAAGATGACAATTTTCTTTTCATTCCAGCGTATTCATGCTCAAATTTTGGGAGATGGAAACATAAGTCATTGATAAAAAGACCCTTTGAATATTTTTGAACTATAGTATTCAAATTCTAGTTAGGAAATAATTTTCTCTTGTTTAAAACAATGAATTTCAATGCACTTTATTTTTGCAGGGTTCGTTTGGGTTCACTGCAGAAGAGGGGAAAAAGTATTTATTCCAGAAGATAAATATATTTTGTGACTTCAAGGTTTGAAATTTATTGTTTTACCTCCTGGAGAAATACAGCAAACAAGGGCACACATTATTCTGTCTGAATAATTTGTTTGCTTGATGAAATCCCCAGTCAACAATTAATATTGCAGGTTCTTCGAGATTTTAATGTATTTATAGATAATTTGTAGGTACTGAATTTTTAAGTGGTTTAAATATTCAAGTAAGCAATGTGAGCCTGGAATAATCTGCATGTTCATTTGCTAAACAATTTATGACATGAAACATTGCTACATTCTGATCCTATGGTTTTATTTTATCATTTAGGTTTCCAAATTGCTGTTCTACATAATAGGGGAATTTTAACCTGTTAATGTCAGTAAATCTCTAAGGATTATAAAACAATAGTTATCAATTATGGGGTGAAATAATTTCCTGATTAGCCAGCACTTGATGAAAAGGACCATTAACTTTTCTAGTGTTAATGGGGCTCCCCATCACTATTACTTTAAGTGCCCATGCATGCATGTTGATTAATTGACTAGAAGAAAGGATGGTGCATACATCAACCTGTGTTCTTGGAGAGAAAAGCATCATAGAATTAGAGGCATAATTGCTATCTTAAAGAGATTCTGCTTTGGAGAACAGATGGGAATACGAGAATAGATTTGATTAATATTTTTAAATGTTAAAAAAGTTCTGGTTCTAAAAAAAGTTAACAAATCCAAAACATTAATTTATTCAATTTCCTGTTGAAAACAAGTGGCATTCCAGATGCCCCTTAAACTGGATTTATACAATGGAAATATCAGGATACAGTGTTTTTGTTAAAACATATTCTAGTTGATGTATAAGATAAAATATTTCCTTTTAGAAGTTTTAAATCAAATAGAGGAACCTTCTTGTAATAACTCATTTAGTAATAATTTCTGATAAGGCAATAAAAATTTGACAGAAGGACTGTATTAGTAGCAGAATGAACACAGGTTATGGAGACATATCTTTCTGAGTTTGCTTGCTGGCTCTGCCATTTCCTCTTGGTGTGTCTTTTGGCAATGTTTTTTTTATTTATTTATACATTGATTTTTAAATTTCTATGCAGTAAAAGTCATTTTTTGGTGTTCAGTTCTACGAGTTTTTAGAAATGCCTAGTGTGGTTTGATCATTACGCGATCCAATCAAGATATATAAAAGTTCCATTACCCAAAAATACTGCACTGCCCCTTTTGTAGTCAATGGCTCTCTCATACTCCGGCAACCAATAATCTGCTTTCTCTACATCTCTGTAGTTTTTCCTTTTCCAAAATGTCACTTAAATTAAATCACATGTAGTCTTTTGAGTTTGGCTTTTTTTTTTTTCACTTATTAAAATGCATACCCAAGAAAAATGAAAACTCATGTTCACACAAAGACTTGTATCTGAATTTTTACAGCAGTTATTCATAATTGCCAAAAAGATCAAATGCAACCCAAATATCAACTGGTAGATAGATAAACTGACTCTACTATATCCAAGGGAAAAATACTCAGGGAACAAATTTTTAGTACATGCAACAATATGCATTCATCTCAAAAGCTGTGGCAAGTTTTTAATCTTTAGATCCTCAGACTACTCGTGTGAAAAATGAAGATAACACCCACGTCACCAGTTTATGTTGAGCGCTGCAACATTTAACGTAAAATACTTTGTATTAATTGTATTCAGCTCATGAAAGTTGCTTAAAAACTTTTCTGAACTATTATTATAATTTGTCTATGAGGTGATTTGATTAATTGAGTGTACTAGACAACAGTGGTGAAAAAAAATAAGTATAAATCCAGTCAAAATCACCCCAATGGTGTAATTGTCACAATCCTGGTTATGGAAAGAAGGAATGGTATAAAACTTTGGCTATCAAAGCTATCTCTCTGCTCACTCCTATGGAGGACAGACAATGTCCACAGCTCAAGAGAGAGTCTCTTCTTACCAGTTATAGTTGCTGTGCTTCAAAAAGTATAATAAAAACCATAATGATGACAAAACATCAAAACATAATATAAACAACATTTCACACTTTTATATAGCACATACTCTGTGTTAAGCACTACTTTTCATATAAAGACTGCCACTTATACATCTTCATATTTTGGTAGTTACCATTATCATTGTTATTGTTAATAGTGGTAGTAATATTATGTGCAAGGCACTATGCTAAACTGCTTACATGCATTACTTTATTTAATATTTGCAACTATCTAATAAACAGATTATTTTCCTCCCAAATTACAGATGAGGAAAGAGAGATTAGGGAGGTTAAACAATTAAAGGAGTTGAATTTAGAACCCTAATAGTTGACATCAGAATCCACCGTATACATATATTGCCTCTTGAACTAAATGGCAATGTTTATTAAATATACTTTTAGCACTTTTATCTAAAGGGTTTTGGAAATAATATGGAAACAGCATCCCACTTACAATACATTCCTTAACCTTCTAACATGTACATATATCCCATATTTAATTTAAACAGTCTTTGTTACATAGATACTAGAATTTTGACTTATCAGAGCTAGATTATAAGTTATCTGAGGGCACAAAAAAGATTTCATTAATCTCCACCTTACAATATATCCTCACAAATATATTTAATTGAATAAATAACTTTAACTTAGTTCAATAAATTATTGATTCAAATTAATTTGTCAAGTTAATTTATAATTGCTATTGCTATATAAATGTATTCGTTTTTACTTCTTATGAGTAGAAGGAAGTAGGAATCAGAAGAAATCTAAGGTATAATTTACTGTGTATTGCAACTTACTGGTTTAAAATTACTTGGCAATGCTTTTAACTGCCTGCTGCAATACAGCCTTTCCTTGAACACGATGAAAGGTGACTTCCAACCAGCTGCCCCTCACTGCATGCTTTCAAGTACATGCTTTTCAAGTTCAATTGCAGGAAGACTCAAGTAGTTGATATTTACAGAGTTTTTCTCAGTCTGTAGGGACACAACCCAGCATGCAATTTTGTGGTTTACCTAGCAAGCTGTACTCCCTTCTGAGGCTTAGTCACTGCCTACCAGCAAAGAATAAAGGTGCAAGGGATTCTGGGAAATAAGTCGGTATTATTTTAAAACCAAACAAGTGTAATTCAACAAACAAGCTTTTCCCACTTTTACTGCTCTTGCTCAGCCATGCAATGCCTTCCATATACTGCCCATTGTTGGGAGAGAGGACACATTCTTTACACATACATAAAACCAAAGCAATGTCAGCAAGATACTCAACAGTGTGAGATGCAATGAGGCTGAAATCTTTCAGAAAGCCTAAAACTATGAACTTGGCCGAGCTGGAAATAAATTGTATACTACTGAGAGACATTGCATTCAAAGCAGGAAGGGTTAGAAAATGTATCTAGCCTTTATACAACAAAGATCTATTCCAAATAAAATAATTTACTGTATCTACTAAAATTAAACATCTGCCCCCTTTGAGATACAGCAACTCCACTTCTGCGCATACACCCAGTAGATATGTGCAGGTATATTTATTTTAAAAAATACGTTCTAGGATGTTTATAACAACACTTCATAAGAGCTAAAAGTTGGAAATTACAAAAATGCTCATCATCTCCACTGGATAAATTTATATATTTATATTTATATATATATATGTATATATATATATATATAATTGAATATAACACAACAATGACTGTAAATTTGGTATAACTACACAACGATATGGATGATTGTTGAAATTATAATGCTAAGCAAAAGGACCCAGATACTATACAAGTTTAATTAGATGAAGTACAAAAGCCAAAAATAACTAACCTATGCTGTTAGAAGTCAGAATATGCTTACTCTGAAGGTTGGGAGAAATGATGGAAGAGAGCATAGGGAAGTCTTAATGAAGGCTAGTAATGTTTTGTTCTTGGATCTGAGTGTTAGATACATGTGTGTTAAGTTTATGAAAAGTCATCAATCTGTAGATATCCAACATATACTTTTCTATATGAATATTGTACTACAACATAACATTAAAATAGCAGTCGAGTCTAAAGTCATTAGTGAAGAGAAGAAAATATTA
>NW_006434825.1:7783516-7799622 GCF_000325575.1 Pteropus alecto
AAAAAACCCGTCCTGACCACCAGAGGCTCAGTAGGAGCAGGGAGGGGTCTACTCTGGACATAACGTTGTTATGTGGGTGTCTAGTTTCTGAGGTTCATGGTAAATCTTCCTATTTCATTGTTTAATTCAGAGTATTTCAGAGAAGAATGACAGGAGAATCGCAGGCTGACATGTTAGTCAAAGCTGGAGTCCAATCTTTGTTCTACAACTCTCTAGCTAAGTGAAGTTGGGCGATGTTTTGAAAGACATTCAATGCTCAAAGGAACACTGTGAGGCTTTTATTGTCCTAATGGATTTAAGTAGATGAAAATTAAGTGCTACCTGTATAGTATCTGGTGAAAACACAACAGTCTCTCCCTTTCCTCCTCATATACAATCACATAAATAGGAAAGAGAAAGATATATTAATATTCAAAGTGATATGTATTTTTAAAAGATACACCAAATCTTTCTATTTAATACATAATTAATTGCTTCATTGTTCTGGAATTCAACAAATACAAGAGTTTTAGAATATATTGAAACATTTATACAACAGAAAAAAGCAAATGCAATAATGTAATTGTACAAGGCTAGGATGTTCAGGTACTAGCAGACATGGAAGTGAATGGCCACCATATAAGAATATGACATAGCCAACCTCTTCCAAGGGGTTTAAGTCTTATAAGAAGCTTTCAAGAGATGTTTGAATGTTTCCCCAGAATAAGATATCAAAACTCATTAATTATTATCAGGTAATTAATAGTGACTAATTAAGAGAGATCATAGTCTTCTGGATTCAGGTATAGAATGAGTAACAAATATTAAAAATGAATCATTCAGAATTCTTCGCATCCTGTTCTACAAAACAAAATACAAAGTGTTCTTTAAAATTTACAAAGATAACTTCAACAAAAAACCTGACAAGACCAAGTGCTGGTGAGGATGTAGATAGAACAACTGAAATTTTCATCGATGGCTGTTGTGAATGCAAAACAGGACTTCCTACTATAGAAAATAATAGCAGTCTCTTAAAAGGTTGAACATAGCACTTACCATATGACCTAACAACCTTATTCCAGAGTATTTACTATAGAGAAATGAAAACATGTTTACTCAAAAACTCGAAAACCAATGCTTATAGCAGCTATATACATACATAATCACCCCAATCTAGAAACAACTCAAATGTTCTTCATTAGGTGAATAAACAAACTGTGTTATGTCCACACAATGGAATACTACTCAGCAATAAAATGGAACAAGTGATTGATGCACACAAAAACTAGTATGAATCTCAAAAGTATTGTGAATAAAAGAAGCTAGTCTCAAAAGTTTTTATACTTTATGATTCCGTCAATGTAACATTCTTAAAAAGGTAAAATTACAGAGATAGAGAATAAATTAGTGGTTGGCAAGGGGTTAGGAATGAGAGGAGGGTGTGACTATAAGAGAATAGCATGAAGGGATACTTTGGGAACTATCTTGTATCTGGATTTTTAGAAATTCAGGTATTTAATTAAAAAAATAATAATGATGTGCCAGTGTAGGTTCATTGATTGGAACAAATATACCAAATGTAGGATATCGATCGCTGGAGAGGTTATGGCTGTGTGAAACCAGGGAGTGTATGAAAACTCTGTACTTCCCACTCAATTCTACTATGGACATAAAACCACTCTAAAAACTAAAGTCTATTAAAAAAAAGTTACATTTTTACCTTACTGAATGGCATATACCAGCTCCATTTCCTCAGAACAAAACCATAAATGAGAAATACAGTCCTGTTTGAAAGTTCCTTCAACTTTAAGTTCTCCAACATAAATCTTGCTAGGCAAAAAGACCCAAGGACATAGCTGCTTTCCTGTATCAGGAAAGTAAATATCAATATATTTATACTCAACATATAATTTACGATCTCAGGAAATCCTCCTGCAACTCAAAGCGTGGGAATCTTTCTTAAACAGTGGTGTTCATGGGCATGTTTTACAGGAAGCCTTTGCCTCAATTTTCCCTCTGCTTTAGTCATGACAGAAATCCGCGAGGTACTGCCATTACTTCTTTATTGTCATTACTCCTGTGAAGTCACCAAGCTTCAGAGCCCAGAAATTTCCTCAGCTGGCTTAGTGTCAAAGGTTTCCTTGTTTCTCTCAAATTCATTACTAAAGGTAATCTTGATCTAAATCAAAATGGGAGAAAAAAGAATGCCTGAAAACCACAATGGGCTAGACAGCACACAGGGATTTCGAAGTTATCTCCTTTAATTTTTGAATTCATTAAGCAAGAAACCTGGGTTTGAAATCACCATGAGAAGCGGGGATATTTGTTGCTTATGGAATCCCGTTCTGAGCTTGTTTAAGTTGTTTGGGGACAAAGCCTTGTTAGGCAAAATCTCGCAGAATTCCTGTTTCTAGTCTCTGCTGAGATTTTAGAGCATAGTGGTGTATAAAATTATTCACACATAAACCAAAAAGGTAACCAGGGTTACTTGCCATTTAGAAACATTTCAGTTCAGGTTCATTTCTTTGGTTGATAGTTTTTTCTATCACCATTATAATATAATTACTTCCCCAGTTGGAGGTTAACACACCATTCACTAGTTAATTTTTTTTTAAACCATAATCTGCACTCTCTCTTTTTTGTCCACAGAAACTTTGCTTATAGCTACACGCTCCTTCATGAATCAATTCTAGCCACCCCAAATGAGCCAGAGAATCTTTGTTAATATTCTGTTCAACCACAAGAATTTAATCAATGTTATCTGTCTTTGCCAAAATACAGATACATCATCATATTTTCTCCTTTCTATGGTCACTCCTGGTATCACTGACCATTTGTGGAGAGTAGGCCCGGTGAGTAACTACTTAATTAATAGTCTAAAGGATACTAACCAATAGCCCTTGATTATGATATTCTATAACAATCAGAATTTAGATGAGTATTACCTTTCTAGTTTTTGGTCCATAAACATATAGTGGTCCATTGAAAAAACATTCCCACATAAATAATGGAATTAGTTCAGACAGGTAATGCAGAGAAATAATTATTTTTTTTTCTGTTTCACTGCTGGGTTAATACTAGTTAGTGCAAAAACATAAAGTAAAAACAAGAGATAGGTCAACGTTATTTTTTTTGCAAATGAGCTGATGTTTAGAAGATTGCTTTTCTTCCAGATTAAAGTTGCTTAACTGCAACAATACTGACATTTTGGCCTGGATAATTCTTCAGGGGTGGGGTGGAGTGTGTGTGTGTGTGGGGGGGGGTCTGTCCTATTCATTATATGATATTTAGCAGTATTACTGGCTTCTATTCAAAAGATGTCAGTAGTGACCCCAGCCTAGTGTGACAGCCAGAAATCTCTCCAGGTGTCCCTGGTGGGGAGAACTTTCCCTCAGTTGAAAACCACTATGCCAGTTTTGAAGAATTTCGTTTGAATAAAATGAGGTAATGTATTTGGGAAAACTTTGCTAATGATCTTATGGTTTTCAAACTTTGAGTTAGTTGTTATTTAATTTTCATTCAGAAATAAATGAGGAATCTCATATAGCAAATAAGAGTTTTCTATTTGAAGACATTTTTTGTTTTCTATTTTCAAATATTTCAATAGAATAGGCACTTCTGCTCCTACGTCCTGGAAGAGACATCTGGGGCTTTGAGATGTCAAATAACTTTCCTAAGGCCATGACTTTTAAGTGCAAATATGAAATATTAATTCAGGTTACAGGGACTTCAAAGACCATATTTTATACAGTTATACCCTATCCCTTTGTTTTATATAGTCGATGTTCCATGAATTTAAGCTTGTTTTCTCAGCAGTTTTCTTAAATCTTATATTTAAATAAGTTTCTACTTTTTGTCTACATTGTGTCTAATAAAGTACTGGGGATTTGTGAGTATTAGGATTTATTGCTCCTATTTCAGATTTCATGCTCAATATGAAACTAGGATTTGCATCATAATTTGTGTTTGTATCCTACATACCCCATCCCTGCCATTTTCAAATATAGTCAAATCGTGGAATTAGAGTACCTTTAAGACTTGTTTCTTATCCTCGTTCTTTTAAGACAGACCAAGATTCATTGTCAAACAGTCACTTTCATATTAAAAATGGCTACAATTTATTGAGCACTTTGATGTAAACATTCATTATCCTAATTTCAAAACTACCTCAGTATTCTTAGTATCCCCAATTTATTGCTGCAGTCTGAGATACTGATAGTCAAGGACACATCACACAGCTCGCTTGTAGGAGAGAGGATTCAAACCTAGATCTGTATGAATGCAAAACCCATATGCTTAAAATACCTATGCCAATTTTTATACAAAGTCAGTCAACAAAAGATACTGATAAAGATCACCTGGGAAATTTCAGATTCATAATAGTTATGCAAAACCTGACAACAAGATGCAAATAAGTAAACAAAGGCAATCACTTTATCTGTAAAAGGGGATTGAAATAGATATGATGTCATCTAAGTCTCTATTTTGTTTTAGCATTTGATATTTATTTTTTTATATCACAGGGCTCTTCCTTGAGTCAAAGCCCCACTAAGCATTTCCTGATGTGAGCAAGTATGATATATATCCATGTTGGGTACCAAAAAAAAGGTAAAAAAAAAAAAAAGGAAAAGAAAAAAAAGAGAGAAAGGAAGAAGCTCCACAGAGTTGTCCACAAACACAATTATAATTATGATCCAAAAGAGTAGTAGTTCAGAGCATGGCTTGAGGAGGCACTGACGAGGGGAGATTGAATATTTTTCACTTTCAGTTTAGTAAGGATTTAGATAGTTTGCTGCTGGGAAATAGTAAAACATATAAGTTATATGTAGAATTTAGAGAAAAAAAATTACTTATTAAAAAACAGAGGAGTTAGAATTAATCCATTATTTAAAAATACTTTTGGTTTACCTTTTAATGTATTCAACTGACTTGGTTGAATTATCTCAGGTATATGCCAGAATCTGTTTCTTGTCCTTGGGATTTAAAATGAGGCACAAGAATAGAGAATACAGGTGTTAAATTTTATTCTACCCTTTTACTTGTGCTTTAGATTTTAGTGGGATATGAAAGTAATGCATCAAATAATATTAAGATCATTTGATGGGTGAATTTGACCCCGAATTTATAAATCCATGGGCTACTAGTGACCTGTTAGTATACATTTTGGCTATATCCACAAATGAGTTGGGTAAATGGAACGATTTATGAAATTACTTGAACCAGAAATTTAGGGAGTAGGTGCTTGTTGGGAATGGAAAGAGTTAAGTCCTTTTGCATAAAGTGAGATTACTAAGATATGAAAACAAAATATTTTGTCTTCTTTCCATGATGGCAAAAATCACCATCATGAACCCTCTCTTATTTGGTCAACATTTTATATTATTTTATTTTTATTGTCACTGTGGATGTGCCGCTTTCTTAATAAATATCATTAGTGGATTGTATATCTGACAAAGACATTCTAATAAAGATGGATTTTAACTTCTCTCAAAAAAGCTTTTTGGATTCAATTCTACTTCCACAGATTAAAACATTTGCCAAGTTTGTGTCACAAATTAGACAGCTGAGAAGCAGGCAGCAAGTTTGTTAATTATTGGGATTAATGTAATGAACTTATTCTCGTTAGGCTTTATGAGCCATGCTGTACACACCAACATGTGAAAGTCCGCAACCACAACACAGTGATGTCAGGAGGTAATTAAGAGCACTGATGAGAATTTTCGCAGAAAAACAAGGTGCGTCAAATGCTTTGTATATAACCGCATTATTAGATAGAATTAAGAATTCCTAATTACAGCGAATTAAGTAGAGATCATTTTAGTCGCAACAAATTAAGAGAAAAGTCAGTTTGGCTCCAAAAACAAATGTTGAATATACACATAAATCATAATGTTTCACAGCCAACACTTCATTCTGGGTGTGATGAGCTATGTAATAGTGTTTTACTGCCACATGATCTGGAAGTAGGCACAGTTTGTCATCAGAAGGATTTTTAAAGTGTTGATCTTTTAGAAAAAGAATCTCACACTTCAAATGTCCTTATGATGGAAAACACATGAAACAGATGTTCTTTTTTTAGTCTATTGGCACTTTGTTATCATTCCTGATATAAAGAAAACTGAAGATTGACTATGAATAAAATGAAAAAATATACATGTTTCAACATATATTCCATCTCATCACTACTACTCCAAAAAAAGAAAGCAGTGGAGGGTTGCAATGGGTCACAGTTTAGCAAGAAATCAAAAATAGAAACTGTTTAGAAAATGAAACATAGATTGATGGTGCCCTAGAAAAAAGGACTATGCTAATAGGTCTAAGATCAGACTTTTGCTCATCTCATCTCATATTCAGCCTATCTATTAAAGCTATCTAAATAAAACTTAGCATACTTCCAGTTTGGAATAATGAAGTTAAATGAAAGACTGTAAATCAGGAGTCAAACACAACTTTAAGAAGACAAAAGTATCCTATGTATTGAACGCAGCTTATAAATTAAAACTACACACATATCATTTTCCTCCTCTCACTTTTAAAAATATATAAGCTTTCTAATATTGCCAAGTGAGATCGTACACATTCATGTTTTTTTAAACAATAACGTGTGATATAAATCAATGGAGTCAGTGATGATAATGGTGATAATATCGCTGCTGCTGCTGCTGCTGATGATGATAATGTGGTTATTATTATTTTCAATGAAGCCCCAAACTGAAAACACATTAAGAAATGGGCCTTACTTTACCACCCTCCTTGACCTTGACAATGACCACTTGATATTATTAATTTAATTTTATTTCAACATGCTTAAAGAAAGAGTAATCCGTCCTTCTCAACTTTAGCACTACTTATCTCTTTCCTATTCTCGGACAAGAAGATTTGGCTTAACGCCGGAGCGGAATCCTACATAAGGATCTAGATGTCAGGGTGTGTGAGAAGGGGAGTTATATTTCAGTGCTGTGGGGATTCCAATATGGCCTGCAGGAGCATCTGTATACATCTGTGCAAATCACATGATTCATATCTTTCACATGATTCTACTTTATACTTTAAAATAAATTTAAAAATTAAAAGCTTTAGCACTCTAATTAGATGCCTTTTGACATGTGTCTCTTCCTAGTTCCTATGAGTTTGCTAACTTGCTGTTGGGTTAGATCTACTATCTGTTGAGGGTGCACATCTTTGTGAATACGAATGTTTTCTGTGTTTATGCTCTTGTCATCTACGTTTGCTTGGGAGTGATAATACTCAGAATGGGTTTCTTAATTAAAGATACTCATACCCGGAGGCTGCAGAGATGCATCCAGCTAATAAATTAGATATATAAATAATAATATAGAAGCATGACATTTAAATAGCAGGCTTATGGATTTCATGTGAAATAGCTACACTGCACAGCCAAAAGCTTCAGTGGGATTAAGGAAATTTAATTAGCACTATTTAAAAATAGAATTTCCAGACCCATGTGACTTCCGTTAATGAAATCCTCTCCTCAAATATCTAGTTTATTCACAAGTGGAAAGATGAGAAAAAGACATGAGAGTTCTTCAAGACAGTCTTAATGATCGCAAATCCCTAGAAATAAATTCCATTCAACACAACTTTATTGCGAGGTGTTTTTGAATGTTCAGTGACTGATAGAACATCTTTGATATTATAATTCTGTATGGAGGTGAAGGTCAAGGTTAATCTAACTATCCGAAATAGCAAGCATGTAATGAGATTATATTCTCAGATTTCGCTACCGTTTTAGCTAAACTTTATTTCATACAGTAACAATGCATTGATACTTTAATTATGGGGCTATAAGGGGAAACAATTTAAAAATAAAACAAAACAAATCTTACAACAACAACAAAAACATGTTAAAGTGTTTTGATCCCCAAATAAAGGAAGATGGAGAAAATTATATTGGAATTAGGACTTCACTCTGTAGTTTGAGAAAAATCACAACTTCTTTGACAGAAATTGTCAATGGTTAGTAACCGAGTTTATCTCCCCTTTTCCTTTGGGGAATATGGTTGGCAGTGGTGCTGAATCTTCAAAAATGGCTGCCTCTTGGGAAAGGAAAGAGAGGTGGGGGGAAAGCCAGGTTGTACAGTTTAGCCAACATGTGCCACAGATTAATAGGTAAACTGCTAGTGTGGGGTGTTAGGGAATTCATGTTTCCTAGTTCGAGGTTTGAATTAGGGCATGCAGCTCTAACACCTTTGAGGAAAATAAGATGATGGGAATCGATTCTGCAACTTTGGTTCTTAGAATCCTTTAAGAAAAGTAAGAGGAAAACTAAAATTAGACTCAGAAAGATTTACCTAAATTAATTCCATGGTATAGGTAGGGGAATGGAATGGACATTTGTTCAGTTACCAACATAATTTTATATCCTGTATCACGTTTGATCTCAATACAAGAATGTGAGCTCCGTTCGCTATGCCTGTTTTGTAGATGAGCATGATGAAATAACCTGGTTAAGTTCATACAGCTAGTATTGTCTTCACAGCTGTTCTTGTTTCCAGATAGGAACACACTCAAACTTACTCAAGTGATACAGGCATCCCAAATTAGAGTCCCTCCTCATTGCCAAGGCTGCTGTGTATGGCCATGCAGACCACACCGTACTGTTTGCAGCTAGTGGAGGCCTGGAAGCCAGGACCCTGATGAAACTTGAAATTGGAGTCTAGTTAAACCCTGGGCAGGGTTATTTTTTGAAATAAGTATCTGATTATCTCTACTGTTTCCAGCCATTAGTATTGTTGCTGCTGTTGTGAGTCTCTGTTTAGAATTTCCAGAAATTCAGCTTGCCCACGGATAAGGATGTACACCTTGCCAGTGTCAACAGGAGTTTTTACAATCAGGTTCTATAGCTATCAACTTCCTTCTGTATCTCTTAATTCAAGTTTCTAAGAGAAACGATCTGATCAGACCAGTTTATCTCTGGTTTGCGTGTCTTATATCAGTCTATGCCTTGTACTTCTTGTCACCCAGTGAAGGTGCCCTGCCTCCCCTCCCCAGGCCTGGTTTTTATTATAGGTCCGATTAGCCAAGGCCTGAGGATGGAGTTTGTGTGATAGAAAAGAAAATGTGAGCAGGCACTCACAAGAAAATGTTCCAGATATTTTGCTTAGGAATGACTGATACACATAGATTAATGGAAGTTAAAATTATTTAAAATGATTTCTAATAAAGATACATTTCATATTTTTTAGTTACTGATATAATCATGACATCAAGTTTTGTGCATTATGTTCACCATGGCAAATGTGAAAATTTATATAAAGTAGATCATAGGGTTATCTGTGAAATTTAACATTGGTTATCCATGTAGGAATCTATAAAGGTCACCTAACTTTTTTCTTTTTTGTGTGTATTTTTAAAAGGTTAAATACTTATAATAATGACAGTTATATTGGGATCGACTACTATGTGTATTTTATATATTTAATATTATCTATTATTACATTTGACATTATTGTTATGTTTTATATATTTCTTTACCATCTCTTTTGTTCTAT
Source organism: Pteropus alecto (assembly GCF_000325575.1). Lineage (NCBI taxonomy): Eukaryota > Metazoa > Chordata > Mammalia > Chiroptera > Pteropodidae > Pteropus > Pteropus alecto. The sequence continues at coordinate 7,793,008 of NW_006434825.1, forward strand.
ATTTCTACAACATATATGGTACTCATAACAATGCTTAAATGTTATTTATATAATATTAAATATAAACAAACATATAATATCTAATATTAAGATGATTTGCAACTTTTAAACTAATATAAATTAACCAAGCCATCACTTTTCAATATTTATAGATTTTACTAAAAGTGCATATTTAGTTGATAAAACTAAATTGCTTTAAATTTATACACTAGTAGCAATTCTCATCAAATGCTAAACTCTCTAAAGGGAGTTATTGTTTCATTATTTATTCTTGAAAAAAAAATAAGGTATTATTACCATGAGAAACAGCTAAAGGATCTGTGATTTCTCAGTGTCCAGCCCTAATTTGAGTTCTCTTTGACCTTTCCCCTGGCAAGAGCAGGTTCACCATCCCAGGTTCCCAGGAGAAAGAAAGATGAAGGCTCCATGGCTCTTTACTCATCATCATCACCACCATCATCAAAGTTATAGAATACACATAATCATGGGGCCTGAGAAATAGTGTGTGTGTGTGTGTGTGTGTGTGTGTGTGCGTGTGATAAATTTCTTTGATTACTGTGTTAGGATGCATTGTCCAAGAAGCAGACGCCAAGAGAGAAATACACTTGCAAAGGTTTTGGAGGAAAGACCTGTGTGAGACACAATGGGGAGGGAGTTGGAAAGGCTCAGAGAGCCATCAGGTCCCAGTGGAATTTCATCTCTTAGTGAAAAGGAAAGCTAGGGAAATCTGAGTGGAAGCCTTCCTGATGCTCTGCCTGCTAAGGGAGATTTGGCAAGGTCACCAAGGTGCCCTTCAGCCAAAATGATCTGTCAGATGAGTTCTGTTTTTCCCAGAAATGGCCATGCCCTATTTTTTTTTTTTTTTTTAATGAAAAATATGCCAAAAGTCTCCCTAGTGGCCTGGAGGAATTAGTCCATCCTTTTGAAACTTAGCTTCAGACAAAGTATTACTGAAAAAAGCTACAAGAATTTTTACTCCAAGCAATTGTAAGCAGAAAGACTATCACAACTTCATTTCCATATTGCTGTTAGGGCAAACTAGCTCCCTCCAACCCTTCTTTCTTTCTTTTTTTCTTTCTGTTTTTTTTTTTCCCCCCTAGCATAGGCAGGAAAAAAAATCAAACAATCTGTTAATGAGCATTTGGTGAAGTGTAATGAATATAGTCTAATTCACTAATTGAGGCTCATTCCACAACTCTCCACTAATAAGCATCTTAATGTGCTTAACTGCGAGTGTCCAAAATAGTTATTGAAATGTGTGGAAATTTCCCATTCTGTATGTGAAAATTTTGATAATGTTGCAGTTTGATTAATTCAGAGAAAATGTTTCATGTTTCACTAACAAAGAAGGAAACATAAAAGCAGGAATATCATACAATTACATCTTCTAAAATGAACTAAATGGCAAGTAACATTAGCCAAATAAATAAAGCATTTTTTGAAATAACTTTTTATTGCAATTGGACACTGACTTCAGTTTTTATGCAATGCCTAGCAAAACTGTCATTGAGACATTTTCTAATTAACTTGCTTAGAAATACAATAAATATATTAGTCAATATTTTTATCAATTGTAGGAGGCAGGAAAAACAAATTTTCTCTTTCTAAAAGTTTCAACAAAATTTACTTTGTTTACTTTAAATATTGATTAAAATTAAAATAGGCTTGGATCATTCATTACATCAAAACTCTTTTCTGTCTGTCTGTCAGCCACTGTGCTTCTTTCTTTGTAGGTTTCATTCCCATGAAACTAAGAATAATTTCTCAAAGCATTGATCTGCCACTGCTCCTTTGAAAGACATGCTTAGATCCTCCCAGCTTTGTTATGAGAAGGTAATATTTAACGTGGTTTTAGAAAGAGTCCTAGGGTTAATTTTGATGAACTCTATATAGCCATGATTAGGTGATTTCTTAACTAATCATTGTGAACAAGGGAATGCAATGCTCTGATTGTACTGGCCTAAGTTGCATGCCCACTCTGCAGCTGGGTGTAGATTTATCACTCAATCTACAAGACTGGAGATGGGTAGCTCTCATAGTGGGCGTGGCTACTGGACAGGCAGAAATAAGGGACATCAACTATAGACAATGGATAGGAAATTTGAGCTTAAAACGTTACCCTTAGACCAATTTCACTTAGATAATCATCATATTCTTTCAAAACAAAAGTAAAAAATTTGGGGAGGCTAGATGTTGAGTCTTATGGTACAGCTAAAATTTATCCTTGGAGCAATCACAATTCTCTTGTTCTTACCTGGCTATGACACTTTGAGAAATAAAGTATACAGGTTTCCCTAAATTATGTAGCACAACTTTCTTTAATTTAAAAATGTAAGTAACATTTTCCCCTTAATATATCCATAAAATATATTGTAAAGCTCCAAGGGAAAATAGTTATATTAATGTTAACCATGACTGTTTCCACACAATGGTGAGATTCTCATGATAGCGAAGGCAAATACATTTTTTTGTATTCATTTTGTTCCCTTTTTAATATATTTTTCTAGAACAACTCAGTCCTCAGTAAGAACTAAAGAAGCCTGATTCCAGCTTATTTCCTGTTCTATATGCCCTAGCATTTTGTTTTTTTGACTTTAGTCCAAACCTCCCACTCACTAGCTATAGGAGTAGAGTCAGTATATTTCAAAAAGTTTAAAAATCCTTTGTATCTGTGTGCACAATCAGCAAGCCATTTGTAATTGCCAAGCAAATCCAACAAGAATAATTATATATCTTAACAGACATATATTTATTGGCAGAATCTATTCTAGCCTCCTCTGTATGTGAATGGGAAGGACTGCTACAAATTATATCAGGCTACTTACTTAACCACAAATGGGCATGGCATTGATGTGGGAAGGACAATTGAAAAATGAGGTGACTCATTAAATATTTCAAAGAAATGCAGTGTTTATGGAAGAATATTGACTGGGAGCCAAGAAACTTAACTTGCTTCTATGCAACAATGTTGCTAAAGACAATTCAATATTCAGACCTCATTTTATTTTATATGCAACATAAAAGTTTTTATACCAGAGTGCTTTCTCATCTCTGTTGGCTGTAACATTTTTCTTCCCATGTCATAGAGGTGCCATGGCATGTGTCTTTATTTAAATTTATTATTTCTTAAAATGTTATCTTCCTCTTTTCCCCACTCCCTCCTGATATCAAATTTGAAAATGTATTCCTCATTCTTCCAGATATTAGGGCTGAAATCTAATGTTAAGAAATAAATTAACATGGCAACATGCATTATGATAATAAAGAAAAGAATTTTGAAATATTGATCCAGTTTAAAAGACACTTTAAGTAAAACTTATCATAGACATTTTCGATGTATACACAGAAGATGAGCATAATTGTCTTTCATGGGATAAAGTAAAATGACAATATTAGGGTGAAAACAATATTTCTCCTATAGGCCAGTTGGAGATGTTGAAAGGAAAATCATTAAGAAGTTGGCAAAGCAATGAAGAAGTATCTATTGTCACAGGACATCCTCACTGTAGGGAAGTTCTGAACATCCTTCAGGCACTTATCAGACTTACTCAGTAAACACTGCTTAAACGTCAATAGAGGGCAATGCTGATTTGCCTTGAACCTGTGTGCTGGAAGCTGTTTAGAGAGGTGGGCAATATCAAGCCCCTCTGGGCATGTGATGGACATTGGTCAGGCCCTCATAATGACTATTGGGACACAAGAGTATCTACAATAGACAAAGTTCTGCCAGGACAAAGAGTAAGGCTCATTCATCTCTTGATGTTTGCCTCTCAAAAATGATAGCTAGATGTAAAATTGATAGGACATGACTAGGCATATAAGACTTGACCTACCCAAGAAACCAAATTATATTTGTAGAGAATATAATTTGCAGTCACCAGCAGTCTTTTAACCATCAGGAAAACTTTACCAAGTATTAATTGGAAAGGTGGTTGGAAGTAACAGAGCAAACTTTTGACATCAGAAGCATTAGGTTCGAATTCTGGCACTCACATTTACTTGCTGGGTAAATCTGAAGAACATAGCTTCTTTAAGACTCTTTCCTTCTCTGTAAAATGGGAATCATAATTATTAATTCTCAGGGTCTCTATAATGATTGAATCGAGATTATGTAAAATAATGGATGTAAAGTGCTCAGCTCAGAAAATACATTCAATATGTTTTGGGTGTTTCTTCCTCTGTAGTTTACAAGAAGAGAGTCCTCTCAGATAATATGATTCATAAAGCCTAAAATAACCTAATGCTATATAAAATATATAATAATATAATAAAATTATATATATGCATACATGTATATATGTACATGTGTGTGTGTATGTGCTATGGGCTGAATGTTTTGTACCCCCAAAATTCATTATGAAGCCCTAACCGCCACCCCCCACATTGTGATGGTCTTTGGAGACAGATTTTGGGAGGTAATTAGGGTTAAATTAGGTTAAATGAACATGGGGCCCTTATGATGGTGGGATTAGTAGCCATTAGTGGATTAGAGGGAGATTTTCTGTCTCCCTCTCTCCTTCTCTCTCCCTGTGCATGAACCAGGAAAAGACCATGTGAAAACATACCAGGAAGGTGGTACACCACAAGCCAGGAAGTGGGCCATCACCAGATCAATTTGATCTTGGACTTCCCAGCCTCCAGAACTGTGAGAAGTAAGTGTCTGCCGTTTAAGTCGCCTAGTCTATGGAGTTTCATTATAGCCTGAGTAGACTAAGACAATATATGATTACTTGTTTTGTAAGAAGCCAGTGACATATATCTCTCTTTGTCCCTGCCACCGTAATGTAGGACTCCTATTACACACATAGTATAAAGCACCTCATGAGAACTAAAATATGACAATTATCCTCAAGTTTTCTCTTTAATGTGAACTTCTGAAGCCAGAAAACCTCACTTTCAGCAATTCAGAACCAGTAGGAATACCCACGACTTCAAATTTCTCAGTGATAGAACTTTATCTTTTTCTTTTGGTATCCTCACTACTTGACACTAAACCAGGACTTAGCAAGTATTAGACGAACAAGTGACTTAATAAATTCAGGTCATCTTTCAAATGGTTTTTTAACCAGTCTGAAATTTATTTTTTTAAAAATCAGGAAATGTACCTTTTTCCTCAATCTGTTCCAGAATTTCCCTTCATTGTAAGTAAAGCATATTATAGACATTTGATACACACACACACACACACACACACACACACACACACATGATGGCTAGCACTTGGATACTCATCAGTTTAAGAAAACCAGCCTCCAGGAAACTGTCTAAACACTTCATTAGAGTGTGTGAATTTTATATGCCAGATATCTTTATCTTTCCATAACTTTTCCAATGGAATTGAACTTTAAGAAGTCTTGAGATCTTGACCAAGGCAATTTCTTTATGACTTATAAACAAAATATTTCAACTATAACATGAAAAGAAGGATTTTGACTAAAGGCAAGTCTATGCTAATTGCATTCAACAATAGATTTTGAGTAGGTAGCTTATATGAAATTTATATACAGTAATAAGTTTTAAGCAAATTCTCAAGCTTGGCAAAATGGTAAGTTAGAAGAGAGATTGGAGATCAAGTGAGATGACAAAATAAAACATAAACAAATCGTGATGGCTATGGAATTGCTGTAATAGATGAACAGAGTTGGTGCTGATCTTCCTGGCAGCCCAAGTGAAATTGGAAATATAATTGATTACATAGCTCTCTTTTTTCAAAAAGGGAAAATGTGCTCAATGTTCAGAGAAAGCTTAGCAATTCCCAGAATTTCTCCCTTACAAAAAGTTTTCACTTGGTGCTTTGTAAAATGATGCAGACAAATGGATATCTTTGCAGGGGAAGAACTTACATCCAAAAGAGTGATTAACAGCTAGAAATAGGATTAACAGCTAGAATCGGGGGTAACGTGTACCGGATTAGAAAGGTCAAATGAAATGACTTTGAAAATGTTATGAGTGCTTTAGATCCTTTGGCAAGTCTTTTTACTTAAAGGATTTATACCTTACTCTTTACTAAGGTAAGTTGTGCATTCTTTAAGCAGAAAGGGCCACAGGCTACTTTCTGTGGCCACCAAGATGGTGTGAGTTGAGGTAGTCATCTCCTCAACTAATGATGGAAAGAAAAGCATCACAGATTTAATAATACAAGAGGAAAATAAATCATTTTTTCCTGACCTATAACCAATCTGGCATGTCCACACATCCTACTGGATGACCAAAGCAAGCAACTGATGCCCTGTGTGGGAGAAATCTCTGAGGGACCACTGGGTAATGGTGTGACCTTACTTTACTAAGTTGATATTTTCCCATTGTCGAAGTTATGACTGGAAAATAAAGTCTCCACCAGCTCTGGTGTTTGGTGATTTTATTGGTAGTCACTTCCTTCAGGGATGTGTCCGGCCAAAGCCACTGGGCTAGACCTTAGAGGTTTTCGGAGGGATCTCTTTGCTTTCCTGAGAGTGGAAAACAGAAATCTGGAGTTTCTGGGACAGGTGAGAGGCAGTTCCTGCTTACTGAACTTTTTATATGGGTCTGGCATTGTGCTCTGTGCTTATCCTATTTTTATTCCTATTTAGCAAATGAAGAAACTATAGGTCAAAATTGTTAATAAATTGGAAGCTC
>NW_006434825.1:7799640-7805606 GCF_000325575.1 Pteropus alecto
GTCAATCCCAGGTGGTGGACTCTAGGGTTTGTATCCACATTATTCTAAGCAATGGCTTTCAGAGGACAGGCAACAGTGGCAGCATTATCTGGGAATTTGTTAGAAATTCAGATTCTCAGGCCCAACTTCAAACCTTATGAGTCAGAAATCCTAAGGGCAGGGCCCAGCAATCTGATTTAAGAAGATTTCAAGTGATTCTGGTGTGCTCTCAAGCCTGCGAACCACAGTTTTACAGCTTTATTTCTTGGCTCCTGCCCATGATTCATGCACTTTAGAGCTACATAATGAAGCTCTCAGACGTCCACAGAAGGGACTACCCACTGTCTCTAAGGAAACCTTCTCTCCATCTCAGTTAGAACCTGCTTGGTGCGGCTTGTTGGGAGATTCCCATTTACCAATAAAAAGTCATGATCTATCTGACGTAATGACTCCTATCAATCATGTTAACAACCCCAGCAAAAGGTTATCTTGCTAATTTATCTGTATCAGCTGCTTCTCACTGTGACCCAGACATTTAGAGATGCAGTTGCAAATATGAGATTACAACAATTTGGAGGAGAATGATTACAGCACCGTTGTCCTCCCAGCTGAGGCTGAAGTAGCAGGGTTATTTGTTGAAGAATATGGCCTAGGACTTTTTGAAGTAAGGCAAAGCTACCTGAGCTATTCTCCAGCACAGTATACAAGCCTAACTTCTAAGAGCAGTGGAGCACTTATGGGCTCCAGGCATTTCATTTACTCAGAAAACAGGAACACAGCTATACAGCATCTCAAGGAGTTTAAGGACCTTGTGACTGTGTAAGGGCCAGTCTATGGTAGGAGCACTCCATCAGAACTAGAGCCCAGTCCCAAATTCACAATGGATGCCCTGTCAACATGTTATGGTGTAGTACAAAAATGGATTATGTGAGAATTTGAACTTAAAAATTTCAGTTACTTTCATGTCATCAAGAGTGAATTACTAAATCTCTCACATTCACTGTTTATTCATCTATAAAATTAGAGGTGAAGCCAACTTCTTTGAGGTGCTATGATTATGTAAAACATTTGCAGAACATATGCTTCAAATTTGTTCTCTCTTCTTCTTTGCCTTCCTTCCCTGGCTGCTAAGATCAGAGCTAAATACCTCTATAATTTGATCATTAAGATTTAGAGTCTTAAACCTGACTTAAATGTAAGACCCAGAGATTTTTCAAGTGCACATACTGTTTATGCATTGTATTACTGGACACTATAGGGAAATGCAATTTCTCCCTCTCAACTACATTTTGTTAAAGATTAAAAACAAAATACTCATATTTTAAATAGTCTGTTATACATATACACACATTTATATGTATATATATATATACACACACATATGTGTATGAGTACACACATGTATATTATAGATATTATAATATATATATACTTGTCTTTCTAATGCCTAGCACGCTAGAAGTTGTTGTCATCCAAATGGGCTTCATTAATTAGTTATGTCTTGAGCTAGACTCCTGAGAAACTGATGTTAAAGTAGCTTGCAGAAAATAAAAAAAAAGATTTGATGGGGATAAGAAATAGTTAATTTGTGCTTAGTATCTCCTAACTCTTGGTGGGGGGTGGGGGGCATCTGTTAATATGATTCAATTCATATCACTAGTGATTGAGTAAATGTATGGGGCCAGGAACTCTACTCAATGATGGCAAAGGATAGATAATAAAACCTCTGTCCTTTTGGGGTTCAGAATCTAAGAAGAGAAACCGGGAAAATTCTTTAGGGGTAGTTACCAGTTAAGTAATATTTTCTTGTAAGCTCTTGCCCAGATAGAAGTTTATGCTACTTTGGCTAATTAGGAATGCCCTTCTCAAAGATTTTCAAGTATGTGAGTTACAGTCCCTGAGAGATCATTCAAGGATCAGTACGAGACAATTTACCTCCTGGAGGCCTTGACAAATTCTTTAGATTGGCCTGAACTATCCATAATAGCTTTGTAACTAGAAAGGCTCAAGTTGTTTCCCAGACCTCAATGGAAATTTTAGTTTTCTTTATTTTTTGAAATATATTACCCTGGACAAGTAATAATAAGTGATTTTTATACTGATAGAGTGAAGAGTTTGGGTGACTTACCACATTTCTTAGCTTAAGAGTGCCTCTTTCTTTTACACTAGGAAGTGCAGACCATTGAGAAATGTACTTTTTTCCATTTTCACAATATCAAGTGCTGTGATCCAATAGATCTCAGATATAGTCTTATTATTTTCCCTATTGGCATGAAATTTTTTCCCCTTTAGGATGGTTTGTTTCTGTGTTCTGTAGTGGTGGATGTAGGCTGCTTTCTCTACTTTTATACACTCTCTACCTGACTCTGTTTTAGTGTGGGCTCTAGAGCTGGATCTACTGGTGTTTTATAAATATTTCCTTATTGTTTATAACTTAAAGATTGTAGAATTCTCTATACTATAGCTATGTGACAGGTGTGGGTGACTGGTATGCGTTTTGGAGAAAATATAAAGAAATTCTGATTTAGGAAACCTCTGTTATCTTACAGACTCTGACAAATATTTTATTTCATTTGGATTTTACCATAGACAGCCCAGTGATGAGCTAGAACAGTGAGGATGAGAATCGATGTTGTGGGTGTATGTGAACATAATCATAGAATAATATGGGTGGATTTTGTAGTTCAGTCTATGCCTAAGAAAATGAGCCAGTCTCACTTGTGGTATAGTGATTGGCCGCTGGCTAAGATCTCATTAACACAGGCCTTCAACGGAGCAAAGAAGCCTCAAGTGATTCAAGGAAGCCTTCCCACATAAGAACTCAGGTTTGGGGGTGCCTGATGCGTTAGAAAATATGATAAGGCATTTAAGCAAAAGACTCAGAATCTCAAAGTGAGAGACCATTTACAATATGACTTTTAGATCACTTTTTATTTAAGTCGACAAAGAAATTTTCTGTATTTAACTGTGTGTTTTTCAGATAGCTAAGTCCAACTATATGTTTATCGAATACCCTTACATTCAAATTCAATACTGAATTAATAAACAAAAATGTCTTTCAATACTTTTAGAAATGACAATGGCTTAGATTTTTAAAAATATCATTACCCATTATTCTTTTTCATTGATGGCTTTCTTTGACTTTTTCGACTTACTTCCTCCTATCTATTTCCAATCACGTTTAAACACCAGTTTAAAGCCATCCCAGTAGCATTCTAGTAAGCTCATTTGAAGACAAGTGAATGACTTCCATGGTACTTATTTACAGAGATATTTGCATGAAAGAGATGATATTGGAAATGCTAGGTTGCTTACCATAGCCTGTAATTAGTTGGGGACAGTCTATAAAACTCCTTAAAGTTGTCATATCTGTAACCTTCCTCTCACCAATCGAAAAGAGATGAGACAATGAATCTATCCACAGCCTTAGTCCTGAACCATTTGCTTCCGTGTTTTATCTTAGTTTTTTGGCAATGTCGCTTTCACCCCACCTTTTGATCTTGTGATTCATTCTCTCTGGCCTTGCAATGCCTTTCAGGTTATATTCTGAGTACTGTTTTACTGGTTAAAACCTTTGTCTCCTCACTCTCAATCATGACTTTGGTTTCCTTCTGGCTAACTCGTCTTAATATATCATGGATAAATTTTATGTATGCTTAGATTTGGACAAATGTACAACTATGTCACTGAGTTGTACCGCCACTGAGATAATTGTCTGTTTTCCAGCAGGAACTAAAAAGCAATTGATGGTTTCAAAATTCATCAAACATTTAGTGATCACCTGCCATGTAACAGGCAATGTATTAGTGGTGCAGATACAATGGTGAATAAGAATGATATGATCTCTCCATTCACAGAGATTTCCATTTCAAATGATAAAGAAGCAAGTCGATAGGTTTCTTTTTGTTTATTTGTTTGTTAGTTTGTTTTTCTTCAGTAACATGAGTGATGCTATGGAAAGGAAGCCCAGGATACTAGGAGAACACCAGGGTATATATAATGAGATATTAGGAGATCTTTACCTAGGTAGAAAGAATATAAATTGAGACTAAAATGTGAGCTGAAGTTGTAAGGTGAAAGGGTTGGGGCTCTTATCAAGTTGTCTCAGACAATCTCTAGCTAATTAAGCCACCCCAGCTGAGGGTCCAAGTAAGTACAAAGCAGAGAAAAGGCATCCTCACTGTTTACTATCTAAATTCCTAATCGAAACAAAATCATGAGCATAAGAAAACACGAGTTGAATTAGGCACTAAATTTGGGGTACTTCATCACTCAGCAATAGTTAACCATAACAAAGTTGGTTACCTGTAAGTGATATGCCACCATAATACAAATTTCAAGCATGTGGTATTGACTTTGAAGGGTGGATGAAAGCCAGAAGTTTCTTAAGAAGATTATTGAGGCAGTCTTGAAGAACAACCGGGGAAACGTTATTGGAGACTAGAGAAAAAGATACTTGTTATGTAGCGGCAGAATGTCTAGTGACACTGTTGCACGAGAAAATGTAGAACAGAGAAACAGCACTTAATTGACTGTGGATCTGGCCAGGAAATCTGTAGGCAAAACATTAAAAATGTAGCAATTAGATTCTTCAAGCTTACTATGTTAAAATATGACATGATAAAATTGAACTAAAGAAAGAACGGTTGAGGTTTTGAAGATAGTTTAGAGGAATCATAAAGGAGTAAGGACTTGTTTAGTTCAAAATAAAACTTCTTTTTATCCCCAGCAAAAGATTCACGAAGTAAAAAAAAAAAAAAAAAGTCGTTGATAAAGATTGTTCCAAGCATCCCTATGTGTGTATTGGATATGCGAATGAAGAAGCCTACGTGGATATTCAAATCACCAAAAATAACAGGAACCAAGCAATCCAGCTGACAGAACTGAGGGCCCAAATATATACATTCAGTTGATCAAAAAAGGCCATCTTCAGAAATTTGAATCCTCCACGTTGAAGACCTTTTTAATGTGGAACACCGGTGAGACACCACTTCTTGCTCTTCCTAAAGTCCTGAACCAAAAAATCTTGAAACAAAAAATGTTTGTTTACTAAGTTTTAGGGTGGTTTGATTCATTAAGAGTTATCAGTACAATCACATTCAATATCTGCAAGTAGGTATTGTTATATGTGATAGTGAGTTTTACATATCAACTTGACCGGGCCAAGAGATACCTAGAGAGCTGGTTAAACACCATTTCTGGGTGTGTCAGAGAGGGTGTTTGGAGAAGAGATTTGCATTTGAACTGGTGGCCTGAGCAAGTCAGATGTTACTCTCCGATATGTGTGAGGGCAGCAGTCAATCCACTGGGGGCTTGAATAAAACAAAAAGGTAGAAGAAGGTTGAATTCATTCTCCACCTGACTACTGGAGCTGGAATATCAATCTCTTGCCCTTGACATTCCTGGTTCTCAGGTCTTAAGTCCTGGATTGGAATGTACATAGCTCGCTGGCTCTCAGGCCTTGGAACTATACCAAAGGCTTTCCTGGGTGTCTAGCTTGCAGATGACAGGTTGTGGGGCTCCTTGGCCTCTATAATTACATAAGCTAATACCTTATAATAAATCTGTCTATCTATCTGTCTATCTATCTATCATCTATCTATCTATCCCCTATTGTTTTGTTTCTCTGAGAACCCTAATACTTCATAAGCCCAAAGATCTAGAAAGCATTACTCTAGAGATATAGATGTAGAATTCATCAAAACATGAGTAATGATTGAAGCAATGAAGTAGGAAGAAACAACTCAGGGAGAGTAAGTGAAGTGAGTACAAATGATACTAGAAATGACCATAAGAGACAATTAAATAGTTATACACAAACATTTTACATACTCTAGTAGAAATATTTACAGACGTTAGAGTTATAAGGCAGAGGCAATTTCTTATCTTGTCTGGGCAGATCACAGATGACTGTAAAGAGAAATTATGCTTGAACATAGTTTGAAGGTTGAGTGAGAATTCACCAAATGAAATGGCAGAGTAATGAA
>NW_006434825.1:7805630-7897805 GCF_000325575.1 Pteropus alecto
AAAAGTCAGTGCTCTGCAACAGTATTTGTGCTTCCTCTTTCATAATCTGGAACTGTCACTGGGAGAAGATTCCTCAGCAACAAACCATAATTCCTAGACACACGTCTTGTGACTTCATTCTTACCAGTGGAAAGTGAACAAAAGTGATGCATGTCACTTCTGTGCCAGAATTTTAAGTTGTCTTTTTTGTCTTTTTTTTTTTTTTTCCATCCATCGTCTCTATTGTGGTTAGAGGAGAAATCTCAGAGCTTGGGGTTTGGAATCAGGCTTGGGCCTGAATCACCATGTGGAGATAAATCAGCTGGTGATCAGGAACATCCTTAGTTTACCATTTCATGAATAAAAATAAAAATCTGTTTTGTTAAGCCATTGAAATTTTATGACCTATTTGTAACAAGACATAACATTATCCTCTTCTGCAACTATGTTAAACTGTTTTAAGTTAGGATATTTAAGAAATAGGGGAAAGAAGGTTGAGAGTTTACGGGAATCAGATGTTTAGGATCTTAGATGTTTCCGATTAAATTTAACACAGTTTCTTAAAGATAAGTAGTAAATAGACATGATCAAAATTCTCTTTTTAGATGTAGGCGCAGAATATCATTACAATTGGAGTATTTTTGCATGCTTTTACAACCCATGTCTATGTCATTTTCATCTTAGTCTGTTTCTATTATTCTTTTGCAGAAAGTGAGAGTCAGAAAAAAGCATAATTTTTAAAATGCAAGAAAACCTACAGTGAACTTCTCATAACCCTCCAAATTCACAAGCTTATATGCTGCAGAAGATTGATTTATTGAATAGTAGAATAATAGTAGTTTTTTTCCCCATACTGAACTTATTAGTGTGTGTCTCACACTGTGAAGAAAAAAGTAATAAGTGAAATGTAACCATTTGATATCTCTATTGTGTGTGTTGGTAAGTGTAAAGGAAGAAGGGAGAAGACCTTTAAGTATCTCAGCTATATTTTTTACAATGGGACACATTACATAACTACTTCTTGTTGAACTGTAATTATCACAGAGCCACCTTTATAAACATGAATACAGGGGAAACTAATTAGGCACTGACAATAAGCAAATATTATTCTCTTAATTAGATCTTCTTCTCTTGGAAATCCTGCTTTGTTCCTGCTGCTCTAGTGTGAATGACATTTGAATCATAACAGTGTCTCACAGATCGGTCTTTCAGGGATGAAAGACAGACGCAGTGTCGCAGTTGATGAATGCCTTTTCAAATCTTTGCTAATCTGAAGTCAATGAAATGCAGTCCCCCAAACAGCTGCTTTTGCTGATTTGTATACCAGCATAATTAGAGCTGAAAGTGTTCAGTCTGTACAATTTTAGTATTCATATATTTTGATAGTTCTTTTGTCACTTATTATTTTTACATAGCTGGTTATTATCTTGTAGTTGGAATGCTCAACATTGGGTTAACACGAGGGATATAGAGGGCAAATGCAATTTGATGGTTTATCAGTTCAAACCCTCCCTATCCTTAAATTATTCAGTCTCTCTCTCTCTCTCTCTCTCTCTCTCTCTCTCTCTCTCTTTTCCATCTCTCCCTCTCTCCCTTCCCTCCCCTCCTCTCCCTTTCCTTCTCCCTCTCTGAATTGTTGTATTCAGCACGTATATTTTAAAAGAAATGAGAGGAGAGAAAGATCTGCTGACAAGGCCGTATTTTGTGTGAGGAGCAGCATTGGGGAAGAAGTCTAGGATATATCACTATCGAGATAATCCTTTCACCAGACACCTTCCTCTAACCCTTGAAACAGCCTTCTGGGACACGTGCTCAGACAGTTGCAATAGATGTGTGAGGGCCATAGCCATGTCTCTTGCATAATAAACACACATTTCATTGTGGAATCAGAAAGCAGAATTTTGCTCCCCATTCTGATTAAAATTTGATCAAACAGACATGTATTAACAAGCAGCTGAGCTCCTATATGAGTAAAATTAAGGTAAACAATGTTAAAAAGAAAAGATTTTCTATTTTAAAGGATGAAGAACAATGGCAATTTTTACTTGATACTCATTATTAGAAACCAAATTTTGTATGAATTTATTCTTTCACCTCAGATCTCAGAAAAATGTTTAAAAATGACATTATAAAATTTACAACTTCATGTTTTTGTTTCACCTTAATAATGTTTGGTTTCATCCAATGACTTTATATCTAGCAAGCTTCACTGGCAGGAATTAAATAAATTCGAGAGTAAGACAAAAGCTAATAGACAATAAATATTTTAAAAAATTTAATTTTTACTTAAATATCATGAGCTACACAATTGTTATCTATAAAATTGTTACAATAAAATGCCAGGAAGTTTTAATGATGATAAATGATATAATGTTTATAATGTCAGATGTATTTCCTGGCACAGAGTATGCATTGAAGTTTTTGTTTGTTTGTTTGTTTGTTTAAATTAGGTATCACTGTAGGGTCTATAATAAATACAAAATTAAATAGGATATAGTAAATACAAACTATTGAAATTTTTATTTTATAATTTTAACCTAACATATCAGGTTCATATAGTTTGAACTAAAATCTACAATTTAAGAGGTGAAAATCTAATGGAACTGAAAGTAGCATTTATAGACAGATTATTCATATCTAGAGAGTAAAACAAATAGAGTAAGATGTACTATGGAAATATAAGAACAGAATAGATTAAATCTATCTGGGATGAGTTTGGATTTGGGAAGTTTCATATAAAAGGGCTTTCAATTTTGCTAAGAATTTGTCAGAATTTGACCATTTTGTGGTATTCTTTCATATTGAGAATGCATTAAGCCTTTCCACAGTCAGTCAAATATTTTCTTCAAAAACATGCAATTAATTCATATATTATGTAGATGAATACACTTGGGGCTTACTGCTGCCCAACATTTGAATATTTGGTTAGGCTGCAAACTATACAGTTATTTTTAAAAAAGGGTTCAAATACTGGTAATGCCATGTCCTATCATTTTAGCATTTGGGCGTATACTCAGCCCGTATAAGTATGTTTTCTGATCATTAAAGTGTGGATGATCATACATATCTTACAGAGTCTTTGTAAGAATTTAGTAAGTTAATTCTATATCAAAAACACTTAATCGAACACCTGGAATAGGCACCGTCAACAAATTGTGATGTCTCTTTGTCTCACATAGTTGATAGGTATAAGAAGCATTTCTCTTTCAGACTGAGATACTCAATTTTACATGCAATAGTCAACAAGTAATGCTTGTTTTGCCGTCAAAATTATTCTTGCCATTTTTTTTTTTTTTAGGAGTGCTGCAGTTTTCTTTTGGTTTCTTAATCTTTAGGTAATTTTTCAAAAATAAAAGTCAGCATTTTCCTATAGCTGCCCCACTGGTGGCCTTAAGAACAGGGATTTTGTTGGGTTGTTTATGAAACTGGTGAATAAGTAACTTCATTATAACCATTCTCAGGCTCTTTTGGTCCTGTGTGTGTGTGTGGGGGGGGGGTGTTTCCTTCTTTCTAATACTTAAAAAATTACCCAGCCTCTTTAAATGTGTATGAGGAAATTATTTTTGAAGAGTCGAAGGATAGGACGAGGTGGGTTTATGACCACATGATGGTAGCAAGGCTCAGAGCAAATGTTATCAGAGGTCAGAGCAAAGAAAAAATATTTACTGAGTAACCACTGTGTGCCAGGGCCTGTGATTTCTATTGTATTTATTTCTCAGTAGAAGCACATAAAGGTATTATTTTTATCCCAATTTGAGGGAAACGAGAATTGGGGAGCAGGCATTACTGATCACACGCATTAAGTGTAGAAGCAGAAGTTAGAGAAAGTATGGGGAGAGCTTCTTATTCACACTGGCACCGTGACCAGTCCTCGTCCTCCCATTTCTCAAGCTCAGTGGCAGTGGGGAAGCTTCTGATTATTAGCAGTACTCTTAACCAGTGGAAGAATCTGTGGAGATTTGGGAAATTTTAAGGAAAGAAAAAAAAAAAAAAGGAACCTGTTGACTATTGGGTGAGGAATCTCATGCAAATCTCATTCAAGAGTTTAGAGGACTCCCTAAATCTTTCAATCATGAGTCAATTCTAAAAGAGACTCTCAAAATCCTCCAGACCGGCTATCAATTTAAATGGTGATATGCGTCGATTGCTTCCCTCATCTCCCCCACACCCCCACCTCACCAAAGGTAAGTAAGTAGTGCAACCACTTAGTGCAGGTTGATTTGGAAAAATAAAGAAAAAACGGAAGCTTTAAATAACTGCGATTTATATCACCTGAGTCAAAACAATAGGTATATACATTATTTCAAATCCATATGCTTGTGGGAGCGAGGGTAGAAACAGGAGGTGCTGAGCCCTAAACATGCCCTAAGCACTACATGGGGGACTTTATATATGTATTATGTGTTTGAGAGATGAACAAATCAAGGTTTAGATATTTACAGAAATTTCATAAAATATAAGGTCATAAGATAGAAATTGAGACTTTTGTCTAACTCCAAAACCTGGGCACTTTCTAATGTCCAATGTTGTTGTAATAGGCTTATAGATTTTTTTTATGTCACAGATTTCTTCCTTCCTCCCTCCTTCTCTCCTTCCCCTATACCTATTTCCCTTTCTTCTTTCCTTTCTGTTTTTCTTCCCTTCTTCCTTTCTTTTGACAAATATTTACTCAGCATCTACCCTAAACCAGGCACTTTCTGTGAATACGTATGTGAATAAACCAAAACACTTCTTAGGCACTCATGATCTACTAGGAATCTTTTAACAAATATTTACTCAGCATCTACCCTAAGCCAGGCACTTTCTGTGAATACGTATGTGAATAAACTAAAACACTTCTTAGGCACTCATGATCTACTAGGAATGAGACATTTAAACACACATGTTAAAGCTGAAGTAAAAACAAAATGGCACATTGGGGCAGGAATGATTAATGTGGGAGTTAAAGGTATTTTGTAAGCTGAGTCTGGGTGGACAGTATAAATATTCCAAATGACAAGGACATTCCAGACAGAGGGAACCCCAGCCAGGTAAGGAAGAATAGAGAGCCAAAACTGGCCTGGGAGACATAAGGTCGGGATATAAATGCTGCCTGTCTCTACTCTCAGCAGGCCTTCCCACGGCCTCCTGCTGCTCTCATCTATTTTCTTGCTCTGCAATTCCCCTGCTCTCCCAAACCAGCTATTACATTCTCATTCCCCCTCCTCCACCTCCTCACCTCATGTCCAGAACACATGAGTATCTGAGATAAGTGGGTGAGCATGTTGCAATTTGGTACGGGGAGGGGTATAGTCCAGGAGTGGCAGACAGGGTGAAGGGCACAGTAATGACAAGCATCCGGGCCTGGAAACCTCATGATTGCCTTCTTTCACCTCGAAACCTTTCTTGCTGTTCCATGGCCAACATCTTGTTTTGCGAAATGATTTTGACTGATAGCATCCTTACTGATGATTCAAAGGAAATACATAAAGCAGATTGTCAAGTTCCACAAATGAGAGAATGAAAAGAATCGGGTTATTTACAGAGGACAATGAAAATGTTTGAAAAAAAAAAGAATCTGGAATAGTCATCCAATCAAGATCTTAACTCATAGGCTCTCTTTAGGCAATCACCATCGGGTGATGCTAATTAGCATGAACACTGCACAGGTGTTGCCCTACAAGAGTAAGAACTAAAAAATGAAATGAAATGCAATTTCAACATAGCTGCCTGTCTCTCACCTACTTGTCCCGAAGTATCCCACTTTTAATTGTGCCTTATTTAATGTCTGATGTGTTATATATAAAAACCATTGTGGTTGTCTGGTAATTGCTCTTTCCTTCCTGAATATAGAGTTGTCATCCATCCACTCGTTCGTACATCCATGAGCACACTGACTTGTATCTCATAACTATCTAATGAGCATCTACTCTGCACCAGACACTTTGCCTGACACTAGGGATATGACAGTAAAATTAAAAAAATCCTGCTTTTGTTTTTATGGACTTACAGTCTATTAAGAGAGAAGCACATTAATTAAAAGTTACATAATTAGGTGATTGTAGTTTTCACGTCCCAGATGGAGTAAACGTGTAAGGTGGTATAAAATACATAAACACAGAGACCGGACTTAATCTATTTCATATGGAACTGCCCTCCTAAGGTAGTAAGAGCTGCGATTCAGTTGATTAATAACACAGAAAAAGGGTAGTAGCATGAAATTTAGACCAAAGAGATAAAAATTGTGTAGCAATAATAATAATAATAAATAATAATAATAATAATAAACTTGGAAGGCTTGTGTGACTGGAACTCAGAGTAAGCGGATCATAATGCTCCCATGAGACTGGGGTAAAAGATCCTTAAAAATGCCTGTTAAAGAACTGATATTTGAATTTTTTCCCAAATATTTGAAAGTAAAGTATTCTAAAGCAAGAGGGCATTATCTTATTCAGAGAAGGCTAATAACTGGACAAGAGATGATCTTTGTCTTATGCGATATAAAATAAATTCAGAGTAGTTTGTCTACTCAGAGACTCTATCAAAATTTGAGGGTTTAAACATTGATAGATTTGGGGAATTTTCTTTGTAAAATATTATTTTAAACTAAGAAAATATTTTCATATTTATCAGATAATTGAACAAATTAAATTGTAGGGTATAATATAGGGTGTTGTAACACTCAAGGGATTCAAACTCACAGAGATAAAAGTAGGTTTTACCTAGGAGAACACGTCTAACACGTAGAGGAACTATGAGTAGAAGAGAGTTTACAGTTCTTGCAACTTCATGAAATGGCTGGGCTTCATCAGTGTTTTTACATTTCCTTGTCTATTTCATTTGCTGTTAGTTTAAGTGGAAGCTATGTTCAGAAGTTAGCTGGTAGTACAAAAACATCAGCAGTATGGATGGCAGAGTTAGCAATTGCTTTCCTAAATGGAGGTGTCATAGTTTGTTCTCCAGTCGAACCAACTGATCACTTGCTCCCCTAAAGAGTTTCACCTGAAAGTGGAATGTAAACCTCCCATCTCTTCCAAAGTGTGGTGCCAAAGGTCATGATTCAGATGGAAGAATTTTCGACTCATAAATATAGCATTAACAAATATTAAGTCACATCGTGAATTACTCCCATTCCAGTTATATTTTATTCTTGATTACGAGATCATGTCCATGATGATAACATGTTTATTACACCTAGCATTTTCTAAACCACCTTTGTACAAACCTATACTTTGATAACTGGTGTCAAGTTCAGAGCCTTCCCATAGGCATCAGTGTCCCATAAGAATATAATCACATTATTTTCTTTTTATTGTATCGATATTATGGTATCTTTCTATTTCTGGCAAATAATATTGGTCTTACATCTACGGTAGCATCAGATGTAAATTAATTTTTTAATTATTTTTAAATAAAATTAAAAATTAATAAAATAAATTACTTTTAAGTTAAAATAAATCTATTAAAAACTCAGATAATTATATCATATGTGGTCAGTAAACATGAAAAATATAATGAAAAGGTAAAGAAGTGACAAAGGTTGAGAAAAATTTGTTTTAATAGATTAAGAATATGGCCTTTGGAATTTTAAACCTGATTTTATCATTTACTAATTATGTGATCCTGGGCAAAATCACTTACCCTGATCTCAGTTTTCAATTCTGTGTCAAGGGAATTATAATGATTCTGATCTCATGAGTTTAATATGAGGATTAAATAATTCTAGCATATAATCAAAAGCTAGTAAAGGTCATTTATTATAGTTAAAAACAAATAGCTAACAGATTTATAGAGGGAAGGCAGTCTACAGAATGAAAGATGAAAAGCAGAAGTGAATCCTTTGGCCTTATCTAAGGTACACAATACAAAAGAGAAAAATATTTTTGGAAAACAACAACAACAACAACAACAACAACCAGAGTCAGCACCAGATGCAACACAATCAAACTTAATAGTCCCCAGTGTTTCAAGAAAATCCTGTCACAATTACCTAAAGAAATCTATTTGCTTAGAAACCCAGAGGGCTTTAAACCAAAACATACATCTCTTAAGGACTTCTTAAACTATTTTTATTGCTATCTAAATTTTATACACCCAGCAACGCCAGTAACTCACATCAGCAAGACTGCTACCAGATATTCAGATTGTTCCTACCATCTACCAGCTCTGCCATTTAATTCGGCTTGGTCCAGTCCAGTCTACCAATCATTTGGTTTGCCATTGTATACCGCATACTGTATGAGATAGTGAGGCAGACCAAAGAGGGTTGGCATAACAGCTGTCCTCACCGATATTTACATTTTCCAGCAGCCTGTACCTGGTTAAGTGTTAAGCATTCTACAATCAAAAATAATCCTACTTAATATTCAAGATCATTTAATTCTTCCATTCGCTCATTGAATAGATTAAGGGACACATGATGTATTTAACAAACAGTAGGTGCATACTCCGTGGCAGACAGATTGAGAGTCATTGGGATGAAATGATGAAAGCGTTGGATTCTAGAAAGAAACCTGGCTGGTTCCTTTCAGAATTGCAATTGCAGTGCCATGGGAGCCAAGGTGAGGAGTGGTTAATTCTTGTCTCTTTGGTAAACGTCACTTTCAGGTGACTAGTATGTGTTTTTCTGAGTCTGGCTTTCTTTTTAGATGAGGAGTTCTTTTCCATGGGGCCTGACCTAAGCCTTGGGCTTTCAGAGCTGAGTAAGATACACAACTGTTGTTGTCAAAGAGAGCTCTCATATTTGAGGAATGGGTTCCCCCCACCACCAAAATTTTGTAATCACCCTTTGAATCATTTCTATGTGCGAACAAGTGAGGTAAATTAAATCAGAGAAACACCGTGATACATTTCCTGAGTAACAGGAACGCAAGTATCCCATAGGTTTAGAGTACTGGTAATAGGGTCCTTCAGCTCTGGGCAACCCACTCCCAAAATTATAGAAATTTTTCCCTCCTGCAATTGCAACCAGCTTTCAGAAAGCCCCAAATGTGCCATGTGTAAAAGGGCATTAGGTCTGCCTCCCACTCTCGTCTCTAAAAACGAGGGTGAGATTCTGCTTTCCTCTGGAGTCGGCTGTAGCTTTATACTGCATACCAATTATGATTTACATATTTTACTGCTGCTGTTGCTATGCTCTCAAAGTTTCTCCATTATTAATACATTCCAGACTGATGTGGGCCACTCCTATGGCCACCTGGGAGATTCTTCTCCTGTTGAAGAAGAAAAAAATGTATCCTCTACCCCACTCAGGTTGTGCTTGGGATACTCTCCATGGTCTGATTTTCATTTTAGTTTTGACCAAATAAAAGCCCAATATGTTACATTGTTTCACTAATTGCCTAAGACTTCTGACAGCCCAAGCTCTTTAAGAATCCTAAAGAGGGCAGTGGGTCTGGAGGGAGATTCCCTCCCCTCTCTCATTGACTCAGGAGATTTCCCGGTGTAGGACCATTTTGGTGTGCTAGGAAAATTCTGCAATTGATGCTAAATGTAATGTGAACTTGGAATCTTATTACATTTGCAATTGCCATTTTGCTATCATTATTGCACCCACAATTACAACCATTTCATCAAGGGATTTTTGAATTAAGCAACTGAAAACCAACATAACACATAGCATCATTCTAAAATGAGCACTTTTAGTTATTGATAGGCATGTGGGAGAGATAGGAAAATATTGAATTTTTTTCCCTTTCTTTTAAGAATTTGTGAGAGCGAATTTGAATTTTCATTAGGTTTCCAAGTTCACTTCATAAATATTTGCTTTAAGAATTAGACATAGAATCGATCATCTCATCTAGGCACACTGTGAGAAGAGAATGTTATCTACCATTACGTGAAGTGGGCATCGGCCTTTCTGTTTGGCCATGGACAGATAGATAACACTTTTGGGGCATTCAGGAAATGGCTTGGGACTAGAGTGATTTTATTATCATTTTGTGCCTTGAAGATGGTGGCAAGATGTTGCCTTCACTGCCAAATATGAGAAATATTTTACTTTCTCTGGATATTAATATTCTTTTTAAAACATGACTTCATACCACAAACTGGTTTTCCAGATATATCTTCATCAACTTGAGAATCAGTTGGTGCAGGATAATTGAATGTAATCCGATAACTTCTTAGAATGTGGTAGCATTGGCTTAAAGTGGTAGTGAGTTTTCTAAGTTGGATCAAGATCTTACAGCATCTAGCTTGGATGCTTGTACTGGCCTCCTAGATGGTTTCTCCCTTTCTTTCACTCAACCCTTCCTCAATATCACCAATGCTATTTATCTTTCTAAAGCTCAACTCTTCTTTTGCCATTCTCTGTCTAGATCTCTCTCAATATAACCTTATTTTTATTTTTATTTAGAAAATAGCCAATCACATTTCAGGTGGATTTGAAAGCCCTCTATAAACCAACATCGTTTTGCTTTTCTGCATTATCACATATAGAAAGATATGTGTACCTCGTTCTTTCTCTCATTGGCTACTTTTGGAGGATAATTTTCGTGTAAATTATTTCATTATGTAACATGGACACAAAATCTAAAGATGTAGCTTAGAGTGAGTGTTGACAATCTATAAATGTATATAAAATATCTCAATATAAATATTATAGTACTATAAAACAGTGACTATTTATAAAATGGATATATTATGCAAAGTTTTAATCTACTTATGATGTTCGAATCAATGCGAAAAGAATAGAATTCAGAGTTGTCAGAAGGATGAGGAAAAATGCTGCATTTTAGAATTGGACTTTGTATCTTCCTGCAAATTCCTTTTCCAAACTTGCTTTTCCTCTCTGCCTAGACAGTCAAATAATTCCCTGTATTTATAGGACACTTGTAAAGTACTTATAACAGAGCAGTATGTAAATTCACACTAAATAATGCATAATGCTTACAGGAATCTGTTTCCCAACTTGCTGCAGCCATCATCACAGACAAGGAAAATGAGAAGGACAACTAGAAGTAAAAAGCAGCTGCATATTTTTTTTAAAAGCTAAGATAGAAAAATGTGCATTTTTAATGTTGTAGACTTACATGTCATAGCTAAAGGCTGTATTTATTTCATTTGACTCATTTAATTCACGTCTATATGGAGGGCAGGTAAAAGTTTTAGGAGAATAATCAATGTAGTAGGTTCTTGGTTAATCTATTTTTTATGAAAATGTATAGTGAAACAACTACATATCTTAATGAAATGAGTTGATCAGAGTAAGTTCTTGATATACAAGTCCTTTGATAGGGCTTAGAGAAAGGACAGTTCGTTGGTGCCATTGAAACCTGACTTCTCACCTCTAGGGAGTAGGGATGAGAACTTCCTAAAAAGTTAGAGTGTAGTTGTTCATGGTTTGCTCAATAAATGAATATTTATTGAGTACCAATCATGTTCCAGACACTGCGCATGGAATTTTGTAGTGAATAAAAGCGAACACATTCCTTGATCTCATGAAGCTTATACTCCAAGGTGAGAAAGACGTTTGGTCAACTATATGTGTGTGTGTGTGTGTAACTAAGAGTAGTGCTATAAATGAGAGAAAGATATTTCTTTAAGAGCATATGACAATACCTGTTTGACACTAGAGGTCGTGGAAAGTCTCCTTAAGGAAGTGACACTTTGGCTGAGATTTGCAAAACAAGTGGCAGTTAGACAGAGAAGGGAAGTAGTTAAGGATGGCGTGGTGCATTAAAAATGGCCCCATATGTGGTCACGTACTAATTTCTAGAATCAGTAAATACGTTCCTGTACTTGGCAAAGAGGAATTTCTCAATGTGATTAAGTTAAAAATTTTGAGATGGGGAGATCATCCTGTTGGGTCCAATGTAATCACAAGTTTTGTCCAATAAAAGGAGGCAGGTGGGTAGGAGTCAGAAGAGGCAATGTACCAGTGAAAGCAGAGGAAGAGAAGACCGTGTGATGATGGGAGCAGAGGTAGACAAGGCAATGTCTACCTCTAGACAAGGCGGTGTATAGCTTTGAGGTGGAAAGGGGGCCACGGGCCATGGAGTAAGAGAAGCCTTTAGAAGGCAAAGAAAAGGATTCTTCTCTAGAGGCTGCACGGAAGAAATGCAGCCCTGCCGATACCCCGAGTTTTAGGACTTCTGAACTCCAAAACTATGATAAATGTTTGAAGCCAGTAAGTTTGCTGTTCGAAGCCAGTAAGTTTGTGGCAATTTGTTACAACAACAATAAGAAACTAATACAGATGGGTTCTAAAAAGGCAGAAGAATAGCCAGGCCAAAAGAAAAAAAAGAAAAAAAGAAAAGGAAAGAAAAAGAAAACTTCTTGTGATGAGAGAGAAGTTTGCATATTTGAGGAATTAAAAGAAAGCTAATATTACTGAAACACAGAAATCTGGGACCAAAGGGAAATAAAAAAGTTAAAACTGTACAAGATATTAGAAATCATTTGCTATACAAACCTCATTTTATGAACAAAGATAAAATATGATTTACTTAAGACCACAGAATCCGTGAGCAATTTCCTGAAATGTAAAACAATCCAAATTTGGTCTGAATGTAATGCTTTTACCCATTCGATCATTTACAAAATATTTATGATTGTTTGCTATGTAGCAGGTTAGGGAATGGTAGCTGAGGATATATAGAATCAGGAAGGAATAAAGCGTAGCTGCTGGCTTCCTGTCTTTCTGTTTTTGTTTTTGTCTTTTTAAAATATCAGTGTGCCTCTCTCTATTACCTTCATTACACAGCAAGCACCTTGATAGCAAGCACTGTATTTCAGCCAATCCATCTCTGGAATTTGCCAAAGTGTCTTTAATTAATTTTTTTAGTTAAGCAGAATTTATGTTATCTATCTTAGTTTGAGCATGGCATGTTTCTGTAAGGTTGCTAATGTAATACAGGGAACCTAAACTTACTATGAGTATGCATAAGCTCTGGGAATTATGTTAGGAACACAATGCAATGATAACGACAAGCTTAAATATGCATTGCATTATTTAATCCACACATCTCCACACGGGGAGGTAGATCTCAAAATGTCTACATTTTTAGGGCATCATCCTAAATCCTTACTGCTCATTTCTAGCTCTGTGATGCAGACTTAGGACTCTACGACTAAAGTTTCCTCCTAAGCAAAATGACAAAATTAATAGAGACTTCCAGAGGAGTGGTGAGGACTGAATAAGTTAATACATGTCAAATATGGGCAATTTACCTAGCAATCTGACAGGTAGTAGGAATTCAACAGTCATTTGCTGAGTGGATAAAATGGTGAAAAACTGTGTGCGCGTGTGCGTGCGTGTCTGTGTATAGTCTAGCAGATGGGAGAGTTCCTATGGGCCTGTTAGAACTTAACACTTGCAAATTGAGAATTGATTTGTGTAGAAGGTAGTAAAAAGCCCTGGATTCTAAGTCTGGCTCAATCACTGTCTACATGAGATCATGCTAACTTTCATGAACTTTAGCTCCTTCATCTGAGTAATAAAGATATCAATCCATGCTCTACCCCTATTGTATCATTTTAGCAACACTGTTACAATATTTCTAATTTCTATTCCAATATAATCTTAATGAAATGAATGGAATTACAAAAATTACTATTGTTAAATAAATGCTATGATTTAGGAATATTGTCTTTGACTGCATTGTTTTCCCAAAGCTCTAGCATTCTAGTTTAGACATTGTTAATTCTTTCATAAGCTCTTACTAAGACTCTTTGTGTCCACCATGAATAATGAGCCCATTCATGGGGAGGTAGAAATACATTTGTTTTCCTCAGAGAAGCGTGAGCCACACACTTTGAGGTTGTGTATTATACACATTCTACTATTTGCAATTTCTACATTGCCAGTCTCTTTTACTGGTATTTTCAACCACACCCATAGGTATCACTTTCAAGGCCTTTAGCAATGACACAGAATAGGCTCCTTCCATGAAAAGACATCTCTAGTCTACAATTTCCCCTTTGTTGACTGTGGGAGCTTCGAGTGTTGACATCTGAGAGCTGAAACATGCACTTAGGGAGGTTGTGATGACGCCTTTTAATTCTGTTTGTGAGACTCTGCAAAGGCAGTTGGCATAAATCCCTAGTGTCTAAATTGTATTTCATAGCAATCCAAACTTTGACAATTTCAAATAAGACAAGGTGGGGGGAAGATTATAGCACCTGAAGTAAGAAGAAATCTGCTCAATTCTCAGTTCTGAAACTAGATTTTTGGATGTGGGACTTGTAATTTCTCCTTACTGGGTATTGATGTCCTAATTTGTACAATACTGGAGAGGTCCACAGAGATGACCAGTTTTATAACCTAATAATCTGTGCCTAGAATTCTAGAACATTCCAGTGGAAATTGTGTTGACATACGTGGTGTATTAAGAGTCCCAAACCCAAAAAAATGAAATAGCAACATTAACCGCATAAATTAGCATTGTGGGTGACCTCAGAGGGAGTGGATTATCAGAAGGAGGGGAACGGGAGGGGAGGAGAGGTGGGAGAGGAGATGGTGACAGTGACAATATTTGAGGGCAGGAAGTTTGAAAAAATTGTAACTAAGTCTTTACATTTAATGTTGAGAATTTTTAAACGCTTCATTTACTGAAAGGAAAAAATATATCTGACATACACGGAGCTAGCAAAGCAGCTTGTCTGTTTTTACTTGGGCTCTACAAACACACATATACCTACACACACACACACACACACACAACCACATACCCCTTACTTGAGAAAAAGAGTAGGCTCATGCTTCACACAGGCCAAATGTATACTGGCCATATGGTTCGGGATGTAGGAGTTAAGAAATTAACATAAAACTTGGTCCTCCATTGGTGATAATTTTAGGATGCCTGATTAAACAAATGTAAACCTCTCAGAAGTTCACTCTTACAAAGAAAGTTTGGTTGTCCTCACAGAAAAAGCACTGTGTAGGTGAGTACACAATCTCTCATTATAAAACAGACGAGATGACCATCTGCCTTTAAATGAAGATAAACAGAAAAAAAAATTGAAGGATTAGAATCTCAAGAATATCAGATAATAGAACTATTTTAACATAAAGATTATAAAATAGTATGTTTAACATAAACTTTTAATAATAAAGGGATAAAAACCACAAAAATTATTCTTTAAAAAAGACGAGATAAGTCATTGAAAGAAACAGTAACTGTACAAAGTAAGACACAGAATAGATCCAGCTGATAAGAACAATAATAAAATAGGATATATATTGGAGTAAATTATACTCGGTATAGCATAATGAAATAAAGGGAAGGAAAGAAAAAATATTATTAAAAGAAATGGAAGAGAGAATTAAAGTGTCCAAAATACATACATCTAAAACAGAATTGCAGAATAGGTGAATAGAGAGAATGGTATAAACTACATTAAGCATGATGCCTCTCAATTTTATACTTTTATAGCGATAATGAAATATATGAATCATCATGTGTTGAAATGCCACCGAACCCAATTAGACTTAAAAACACACACGCACAAGACGGCTCATGGTAAAACTGCAAGATGCCAGAGACAGAGGTGATATATATCTTTTCTCTGTGTCTGCTTTTGAGATTACCTAAGTAAAATGATCAGAAATTAAAAATAACAGCTGTCTTCCCAATGAAGAAACATACACGAACTCTTATTTTCAAAGTTAGTGGCAAAACAAACTACCCACGTGGAATTCTGCACTCAGATAAAAGAGTGAGAGTAAAATAAAATATCTTTTTAGGCAATGAATGAAAACTTTAACTTTCACATCTCTTTGTTGAAAAAAAAAAATACTAAAGAAGTTACTTCAGGAAAATTAAACGAAAACCTAAAAGTAAGAACTGGGATGGGAGAAGCAATGAGATCTAACAAAAATACATCGAAATGTTATCACGGATCACACTAGTCGACAGGTACTTGGGTGTTTGCCACATTACTTTTACTCCATATTTATTTTTGTTAAATGAAGTATAAAACATATAAAATATAAATTTACTTCTCATCCAGATATTTTCTCAGATATTAACAATAAATTATGCTCTAACCTTATAGTCATCTGATGTAATATGAAATATATTCATCCATAAATTCTGTTTGGATCAAGCCATGGGGGGAAATGGGTAACAGGACATGCTTACGTCCCAGTTACAGAATCAGAACAGTTCTGCTCCCCTGATGACTCAGCTACAGCCCTGTTTAGCTTGGTCCTATCACCACCACCACGTGCCAAGGAACCCTGGAGGAGTCGCACCCACTGGTGCATCAGCTAATAGCCACCAGCTGTGGATCCGAAGCAGCTTCTGAACTGGTTTGAGAAGTTCAGCCATGGCACAGGAGACCCTGGAGGTAAATCTGCCAAACTCAGTCAGATAGTAGATTGGACCCTGTAACTGGGCTTCAGCCTGTCCCAGCTGCCATCAATGAACAGGCCTGCTGGCACAGGGGGGAAGACAGGAGAAACTGCCGTCTGAGTCCCCAGAGACCCCAAAAGAGCTCTGCACATAGCTCAGTTCCAGCTCCTAACAGCCACATTCCTCCAGAAGTCCTGACAGCCCAGTGTCCCAGCAGGAGACAACCCCTCCACCTCAGCCCTGTCTGTGCCTCAGCAGATTTCAAAATGGCCTTATACGTGGCTTCAGCTCTTCCAGACATGTTCTGGAAGCAGTCCACCCCACCCGGGGACCTGGCAGGAACACACTCATCCACATACCCAGACTGAGGTCTGCAGACCTCAATCTGGCCATGGAACCTAAAACAGCCCTGGGCTCCATCCCCTCTCAGCCATGGTCCAGGTCCATTCCTGCCTACTCAGGGGCCCATCCAGGACCTGGCAGCAGCCCTCCCAGGGACTTGGCATGAGCCACACCATTTATACACCTGGTAATAGGCTTGCTGTCTGAGGACCCTTCTTTGAACCATGAAGTAGATCCTTATCTTACCACTGCCCTACTGAACAAGGTACTGGAGTCGGTCCCATCCATCCAGAGACCAGACAGGGTCCACAACTGCTCGTGCCCCTGATAACAAGCCTGCGATCATGGATCCCACTGTAGACCCAGATGGGGCTTAGCAACCAGTTCCAACCCAGCATGACTGTGATTCCCAGGGGTAATCCCATCAATCTGGGTAACAGACAGGAGATGGTCTTTACCCACTGAAAGCAGTCCATGAAGACTGGAAGAGATGTTTGTTCCTTTGAATGCAAAGACACCTACATAAGGCAACACAGCATAAAGAATCAGGCAAACGGCCATCACCAAAGAAAACTAAGGAAGTTCTACTAACTGACCCTAAAGGAATAGAGATCAAGAAATATCCTGACGAATAACTTAAAATAATCATCTTAAAAAAAAGTTAATGAAATGCAAGAGAATAGAGATAGACAACTAAATGAAATCAGGAAAATGATTCATAAAAAAGATGATGCATTTACTAAAGAAAAAGAAATTGTAAAAAAAAAAAAAAAAAAAAAAAAAAAAAGAGCCAAACAGAAATCCTAGAGCTGGAGATGACAATGATCTCTCTGGGCTGTGGGGTGGAGAAAATAAGGAGATGTTGGTTAAAGAGTACAAACTTCCAGTTATAAGACAAATAAATTCTGGGGAACTAATAATTAGCATAGTGACTATAGTTAACAATACTGTATTATATAAAGTTGCTAAGACTAAATCTTAAACATTGTCACCAGTAGTTAACACATGTAGCACATAATTACATTTTTATTATGTGTGGTGAGAACTTTTCACCTGCATCTCCCCATTCTCTCATTAGATTAGATATTAGGATGTTACAGGACAGGTGCTGCTTCATAATCCCATTGAGAGGCCAAGCAGCTCTCTTACTCTGTTACCCACACAGGGGATATCTGGCTGCTGCACTAGATAGTTAAGGTGGATAACCTTGATCCCAAAAAGCCATAGCCTTGGTATCCCACCAATCTTTATATTGTTGTAGTCACAAAAGACCAAGGCCTGCTGGCCAGTTCACAGCTCTCCCATTACAGGTGTTGTCCAAAAGATCAGGGGGTTCACAATAGGCAAGATGAAAACATCATCCACATTTATCTTAACTTTGTTCTGAGGAAACAGTACTGTGTGACGACAGACCCAAGGTCATTTTTCCATACACCTCGGTCAACTCAGATCCAATGTTTACATTTTACTCTTAAACCTGTACATCCATGAAATGAAATAAGAGTGGGACCTGGAAGAATATCGCCATATCCTGCAAGACGAGAGCAGGAAAGAAAGCATCACTTTGCTGCAAAAGTTAGTATTTTTTTTCAGTTTGTAGGAAAGAGGACACAGAATATTGTATCAGATTTCCACCATAATTATGTTGTGGTTTATTATGTTTCATGATGAACATTTATTTGTCTAGGAAGCTATTGCACTCTGCATTATTCTGGTACTAAAGTGAGCCTTTAATAAATCTTGTCAATCTCTTTCTCACTATAATACATTTCTAAGTTCCAAGGTTGAAAACCCTGCAAAACAGTACGCAATATGTAACAGAAATGAGTAAACATTACTGTATGATCAGCCTACATAAGGGCAGTATTTCATATCTCTCAATCTCACCTCTATTCTTGGCTGAGTGCCAAGACCATACTAGGTGTCTAATATTTGCTAAATAAAAGTTATTTATTTATACCTTCATGCTCCTTGGATTTGGGTGGGGAAAAAAATATCAAAGGAGGTAATCTTCATGAAAATAGCTAGCCTAAAACCTGGTGTGTGGTAGATATATCAGTTTCCTAGTGTTACTGGAACAAAGTACACAAACTTGGGTGGCACAATACAACAGAAATCGTTCAGGAGGACAGAAGTCCAAAATTAAGGCATTGGCAAGGTTGGTTCCTTCTTAAGGGAGAATTTGCTCATGGCTTTCTCCTAGATCCTGGTGGTTGCTGACAATCTTTAGCATCCCTTGGCCTATAGCTGCATAACTCCAGTCTCTGACTCCACACCAACATGAGTGCCTGTCTCTTTTTCTCTTCTTATAAGGACACCAGTCATGTTGAATTAAAGGCCCATCCTACTCCAGTGTGATTTCATTAACTAATGTCATTTCCAACAACCCGATTTCCAAATAAAGTCACATTCTGAGGTTTGGGGAAGGATGTGGATTTTGGAGGAACACTATTTAACCCAGTGTAGTAGACAATCAACAGTACTGAAAATAACCTTACTTGCAAGCAATTAGATGCATGTTCACTAAAACGAAACATGACTATACGTTGAACTGATAGACACCATGTTTTTACCAAACTCTTTTACAGAACAAGTGGAAGTGATGAAATTCAACATGAGTCTCCAGTCCTGCTGGATCTATGTTCATGGCCTCTGGTGTAGTTCAGTGTTTTTATTTGCCTGGATGCTTTAGAAATAGATGCAGACCCAGTTCTAGCCACTGTCCTTCTGCTCTATCAGAAACCAGCCAAGATGTTCTCATTCCGTTAAATCTACCAGCACTAAAGTAGCCCAGGACAATGTTTGTTCTATTTCTGTTTTTTAAAATTATAGTTGACATATGATGTTAGTTTCAGGTGTACCACATAATGATTCAGCATTTACATACCTTGTGAAGTGAACTCCACAGAAAGTCTAGTCATCTTCTGTCACCACACAAGGTTATTACAGTAGTACTAACTATATATATTCCCTATACTGTACAATATATTACGTTGTATTTATTTTATAACTAGAAGTTTGTACCTCTTAATCCTCTTCACATTTTTCAGCCATTCCCCCGCCCCCATACCTCTGGCAACTATTAGTTTGTTCTCTGTATCTATGAGTCTGTCTCTCACTTTTTGTTGTTGTTTTTGGATTTTTAGATTGCTTATATAATTTAAATCATATGGTATTTGTCTTTCTCTGACTTATTTTACTGTAGGTCCCCATTCATGTGTCACAAATGGAAAGATTACATTCTTTTTTATGACTGAGTACTATTTCGTTGTGTGTGTGTATGTGTGTATATACCACATCTTCTTTATTCATTTATATATTGATGGACACTTAGGTTACTTCCATATCCTGGCTATTGTAAATAATGCTGCAATAAATATAGGGGTGTGTGTATCTTTTCAAATTAGTATTTTTGTTTTATTTAGATAAATAGCTGAGTCATATGGTAGTTCTGTTTTTAATTTTTTGAGGAAACTCCAAACCGTTTTCCATAGTGGCTGCACCAGTTTACAATCCCACCAACACCTGTTCTGCCTCAATGGCTTCCCTTTTCTCTACATCCTCACCAACACTTGTTCTGCTTCTATGTCAGGCAATGGGGGCAATGGGAGGAGGAGAGGAGATAATTATATGTACATCTAAAGAGTAAAAGACCACCCCTTATGCTAAATGATAATTTAAATGTTAGAGAGAATTAAAGAATATTACTTCGGACTCACTCTTTATCTCTCTTTCCTCTCTCTCAAATAACAATCTTCATCTTTATTTATTCTACTGTTTGTGATGTGGCCTGTTTTTCTAAGTAGCTCCATGACCCACATTTCTCAATTCACTCAGATGTCTGCTCAAATATCACATTATCAGGCTGGATTCCCTTCTATGTCATCATATATTTATATCGACTTGCCATTCACTGTTTTATATTTATTTTTAAAATACAAAACATGAGGTGTCTGCTTATTTATGTTATGTATTATTTATTCATTACTTGTCAACCCCATAAGAATGTAAATATTCAAACATGCATACATACAAACAAATATTACATTCAAGTAAGTATTAGGCATTTTGTTGACCTTGCTTTGGGGGTACACAAATGAACACACAGACTACGTTGTAGAAAATATTGTTTTCTAAACATTTCTATGAGTTAAATATAGGTTTTAGAGTTTGTAAAATAAAAAATACTGAAACTTGTTTAGCCATTAATTCGGATATTACAGAATTTTCAGAGTCATAATAGATATTATTTCATTAAGCCTAAATCTCATAGGATATAGTCTTTGTTATGAATTTATTATGAACATGTGATGTTAATAAGGAGGATTTGTTTAGAAAATTCATTTAATCGATCTTATAGTAATTGTTTGCCAATATTAATTAACTGATCAATCTGACTCAATTATTAGACAAAGCAATATAGAAATTTTTATAATTGGAACAGATGTAGGAAGTCCAAAATATAAAACAGATTGTACTGTGTAATAAAGATTGTCTGCTAGATTATAAATGGTTACATTTATTTTTCCTTGCCCTCTGAGACTGAAGTTTTAAAATAATACAGGTGTATAAGTTTAAAAAATAATTTCAGCCTCTCTCCACCTGTGATTACCTGACAGGAACTTAAGACAGAGGAAGGCTCAGCAAGCATCAAAACCAAGTGGAAGCAGCTGGGTTGCGCATTTGTAGTATCTGGGAGGTGATGTCGTGAGAGTAATCAGGCTTGGCCTACAGCACCTAGGCATAAGGAATATTAATAGCTGGGGACACACGAGGAAAGAGGAGAATGTGATTTTGGCTTTGACACACCCCTGGTTGCTATTAGTGTTAGGTTTATACGAAGAAGGCATTTTCCAAGGTTGAGAAGAGTGAGATGGAGTGACTGGACTGATTCAAATTTACTCATTTTCTCTCGGATTGCCCTGTCTAGCTCATTCACTTGACCCTGAACCAGTCATTGAACTTCATACGTATGCAGAGCAGAAGCTCTTTACTTAATTTAGAGGTAGGTAAATTGGATCCCAGAGGAATAATGTGATGACCTATTTAAATATATTTCTTATCAAGATTTTTAAAAATGTAATGTACCTAACTCATGCAGTGTGTCATTTCCAGAAAGAGTAGAAGAAAGTGGCCAAGTATATAGACTTCGAATTCAGATAGACTCATATTTGAATACTAGCCTCCCCGCTTACCTCTCAGAAGTTTATTTACTCTTCCCAACAACCCCACAGGATTGGTGCTGAGATTCTTGTATTTGTTTTTTGTTTTTTGTTTTAAAATGAATACATTAAGATAACTGCATTAGATTATTTAACATGTGACTAAAAATTCAGCAAATGCTCATTGAACACATACTGTGGGCTATCTATAATTACATAGAGGAGTAACAAAGATTAATAAAATACAGTTTCTGTCCCCGAGCAGCTAACGATCTAGTGGGGAAAACAAGTCGAGGCAGACAATTTGCCAGATAGCAGCTGTACCAAGAGTCACACTGGGTGACCTCCTAACCAAGCCTGTGACCCCATCAAGGTTCCCTGGTGGAGGTGACATAAGTGCTATACCTTGAAGAATATGTAGGATTTAGCCATATTGGATGCTGTCTTAGGCACTAGCTTATTTCTGAAAAAAAAAAAAAAAATCTAAATCTGAGTTTTGAGAAAAAAAAGCAATAGGAGAAAAACTGTCATAAAATGGAACCAAGGGATGGATTTTTATGCGATTAATACACAGGATGGTGCAGAATGCCAGTGAGGAGAGCTATAAGGCACCCTACACCCTTAACAAGAAACCACAGGCAAGCTTTCTGTGCAAATCCTCTAATCCTATTGATACTGCCTGAAAAGCAGTGAGGCCGGTTGGCAACGCAGAAGGGTGGCAATCGGCAGCGAGTGCACACAGCAGGCGCTGCACGCTTCGGGAAACTTAATCATATAACCTTCTTCATTACTCACGAAATCACTCGCTGTCAATACTCCAGCCATGGCCTCCCTGACTACTGCTGTTTAAGATCCTGTCAATCTTTCCCCGCGATTTTGCCAACCAAATTCACTCGGAGCTATTTACAGGGCAGTATTATCTCCGCTGATAACATTACACCATTCGGACAGCACAGAAATAGGAAAATAAAACTCATTCCAGCCCTTTCGTTCTGGCATTCCCCTTGCACAAGGCAAAGGCCCCCTCTCAGTGAATAAGCAGTGGAGGAGAAATGCAGCCTTACACTTCTGTTAAAAGCCAGAAGAGCTGACTTTCATTATTCCAAGGAAGATTTTGGCCTTAACCACATAATGACATCCTAATAGTCATGACATTAACTAAGCACCGTTATTGACTATCTCACTGTGCATTAGGCCCTGTCTATGCTATCAGGGATCCTCATAGCAACCCTGTGAAGTCATTATTATCCCTCATATGCTCGGATGAAGAAAATATGCTCAGAGGAGTTCAGAAACTTGTCCAAACAGACACTTCTAGGGACAGACAGAGAAGCACAATTTAAACCCAAGTGTACCTGTTGCCATAGCCCATATAATTTCCACTTTTTTTAGTGTATACTCGGTAAATTCTCCAGATGATAATTATTGTCACAGAGATAAAATTCCTGCCAGGTTATTGACTTTCACAACTGGAGATAAACTGTCCTCTTTCCTGAAATAGTGATAAATTAACTTTAGAGAATCTAAAGAAAATAAGAATGTTCTGTCATCATTCAACAAGGTTAGTTTGAGACTTAAATCACCCACAGAACCTATTTTGCTCTTGGATAGGTAAACTGAATTATCGCTTTCATGCTTAATTCTTAGAATATTCAGATCCACATACTACCTTCCTGTGTGTGGCCTAGATAGTTGTGTGCTAATTAGCTTTCTTCTAATATCCTAAGGCCACTGCACCCACTACTTTTCATTCATTCTAATTTCTTAGTTAATAATCTCACGTACCAATCTCGGCTACACAGATATTCAAGGTAGAAAGCTGGTCATCATTACTCTTACTCCCACAATCAATCATTTACCATTTAATATCATTTTTACATTCTTAATAACTCTTGAATATACATTCTTCTCATATCCACCAGTCTAGAGCTTTAATACACTCCCTCAGTATTGCCATCTTGAACTGTTTAAATAGACTTGAAATCAATTTTACACCTTCCACGTTTATCTTCTTTCAGTCCACTTCTGCCTCCTTACCAATTACTTGTCAAATGCAAGTCTTGTGTTGTGCTATCGTGTTTAGTTTAAAGTGATTCAAAGTCTCTCTGTCCTCAGAAGAAAGTCCAAGCTCCTGAGTAAGTCAGTGTGGTCATGTTCTTCTCACAACCTCCTATCCAATGACCTTCTTTCTCACATCCGAACACGTGCTCACAGCCCCCGGGGAGATCTGACACATTCGCAGTTCCTGTGAGGTGCAACTCTCTCCTTCCTGTGTGTGGCCATTGAACGCTGGTCTTGGAAAGTTTACCTCTTCTTTGGATAATTTCTGGTTGAACGTAACTTCTTTTTCATAGCAGATCACACAATATTTTTTGCATGAGCCTTCCTTTTATTTCATAAGTAGGATAAGATGCTCCTTTCCTATGTCCTCATAGCACCATTTATTTATTCAGCCATTTATTCAATCGATAAATATTTATAGGGAGCCCATTACATGCCAGTCACTATTCTATGTATTGATGTTTTAGTCAATAAGACATATTCCCTACTCTCAAATAGACAAATAGATGCATAAACATGATGATTTCTATATTGAATGTTTTGAAAACTATAAAACAAAGTAATAAGAAAGAAAAGCCAAGGGAAGATGCAAAGTTTGCTTTATATTGGGGTGGCCTGGAATCTTATCTCTGAGG
Organism: Pteropus alecto; assembly: GCF_000325575.1. NCBI lineage: Eukaryota > Metazoa > Chordata > Mammalia > Chiroptera > Pteropodidae > Pteropus > Pteropus alecto. The sequence goes on from NW_006434825.1 coordinate 7,830,087, forward strand.
AGGTAAGGTTTGCCTAGAGATCTGAATATGAGGAAAGAGCCTGCCTGCCTTGTTAAGAACTGAGGAACAGTGTTCCAGATAGAGGGGACAGCAAGCACAAAAGCTTTGCAACCAGAGTGAGCTTAACAAGCTAAAGGAACGGACAGAAAGCCAGCATAGACTCCTTCTACTGATATGTCACACACCGTGATAGTGTCGTAATTATGTAAGAGTTCATAAGCTCTAAGTGGCTGTGTTTCATTTAGAGCTTCAAATCCTCAGTAGCCAGGACACTGACTGCCTGATTCATTAGGAACATAAAAATATTTATTGTAAGAAAATGAAATAAATGTTTACTATTTACATCTGCTTCTGTGGTAGGTGTTCCCTCAGATCACACATCCTTAATAGCTGTGACCAAAGTTGACACAAAGAAGGTACCCAGTTAATATTTTTTTAAATGAATGATTGGATTAATGAATGAACAATATGGACATAATTTAAACATTATATATTATTGGCTGTGACATTATAATTTTCACTATAAACTAATCTCTAAAGTGTGTCAGCTATCCTTAACCAGGGTCCACATTACAACAGCCGGGAAGCAAAATGAGAAAAGAGCTGGTGCTGTGCTCATTACCCTTTGTCCTAGTCTCACCTCATTGGCCAAGGACATGGTCTCCAGCTCTAGGGTGTAGGTCGTTTGTGATTATTTGTACTTCCAGGTGGCACTGCCAAGAGCCTACTGGGGCTGTGCTATTTACTGGTTAATGGCTAATCCCAAGGTTTTTTTTTTTCTTTCTTTCTGTCATGGAGATAAATGAAACAAGCTGTGGACAAGATCAGGAATAAAGCAAATTTTCAGCAGGGGACAAGAGAAAACTTGTGTTTTGTGGTCTATACTAAATCCCCAGCATTTGCCTGTAGGCTTACTTGAAGGAAAAGTGGCAATGGAAGTTTGTTGCTCATAGTTCCAATGATAAAACTGTTATTATGTAAGAAATTCATAGTTATAATCAATTAATGGAGGAATAAAATTATTGCTTTGAATCACTCATTTCCTCATCTCTCTTTTCTGCCTATATGCTTAGTGCTAGTCCTACATTTAGTCTAATTTACTGAGAAATCAGGATGTGTACTTTCTCGAGATGTAAATTTTATTTTTCTTTCATTTACAGACAGGAATAATAAAGCCAAGAGAGATGCATTATCATAATAAAGATTACATATGACTGGATGGAATGATAGAATTCTTATTCTACTATGTTGCCTCTGATGTGCAATTCAGTTTCTTTAGCTGTAAAGTGGGGATACTAACAGAACTATTGTGAGAACTTAATTAGATATGACATTTGTTCTTCTGAACTAGAATTCAGAGGAACCAAGAGAGTACACTCTTTGTGTAATGACAATTTAACTGTCTGTTGCTGAAAATTCTCCTACTCAAAAATTCTTCCACCTGGCCCCTTATGTAGCAACCAGCCTTGCTCCTAATTATTTCTAGGAAACCTATTCGTAGGGCACTGCAGTTTGGCAAATTGGTACCAAATGAACATTACTGCTAACCTTGCTCTCCTAACCAAACTCTCCAGTGCCACTACCATAAATCTGAGGCACACTCACATTAGTCCTACCCTCATCCTAGAGCCCACAAGGGAGACACTTTTTGCCTCAAATGCTAAGGCCAGAGAGTTTTCCTGTGTAATTCTCAAGACCACCTTCCTCAGAGTGGCAGGTCTGCTTTTGAACTGCAGACCTGATCCTATGCTGATGTTACAAGTTCCATCTTCTTTCCAGGGCATCTACCTGGAACTCTTGGGGGTCATCCACCTTCTCAAATATCAAAAAAGATGGATAAGACAGAGAAGATGACTGAAAAAATATATGTAATTGGGCTTCTCCTGTATTCTGGCCATTTGACAATTTATTTGAAGGTATTATGTGTATTGAAGAAAAATCATTATATAGCCCTAATTATAACAGTTACATAAGACCTAAAGTTCAGAAAAGCATCTGTCATGCTCAAGGTGAGAGATCTTTTAGTGTATTAAAGTCACTGCACCACGCTACCCGCTTAAAGTATTGTTAAATGTATTTAATGGCCTTTGGACCTTTGAAAATATGTTTTTTTTTAAAAAACATACCCAATAAAGAAGATAGACATAAATGACCTTTTAATGTGTTATATTTTCTAAATGCTTTGGCATCTTTGCAGCAGTTGACATTCGGCATCGAGTAATAAGTTACAAGTCTGAGATACTTTGGTAACATAATGCTATATGTTTTAGAAAACATTTGCCATTATTCGTCTTTCATAATTTCCCATTCATTTTGTTGATTTAATCTTAAAATATTCCTTTGACCATTTGTTAACCTTCTTTAGGATGCCTTGATGCATGACCTATGTTAATTTTCTTTACCATTCTTTGAATAAATATCATTCTTTTTACATAAAAATTTAAAGAGTAAAATAATCTTCATATAAAGAAAATGCTGAAACTGTTAAAAAATGAAGGCTTGGCAGATAGCATTAGGAGAAATATGGGAGTTAAAGATTATTCAGCTGTGGAATTCTACCATTTATTTATTTCCTATATGAGTTTCTCAAGCATGCATGGAACATTTACTATATTCCAGGTCTTAAGTAATAGAAATAAGAAGTACATTAAATTTATCTGTTGCCCTCAAGGAGCTTACCCTATAGTAGGGGGAAAAATAATGAAAGCACACTAGTTTAATAATTATTAGTGGCTTAACAAAATCTTCTCCTTAGGCTTACCATGTTGGTTTCTGTTACTATATTCTCTTTTGCCATCTACATAATATTTTCTCTGTCTGGCTGGATTTCTTCCTGTCACCTTCTGCTTGTACTCTCAAGCATCTGTCCCACTCCCAATAGGTTTTTTTTTATCTCTCATCCTCAACTCTTCCAAATGACCTCTGTCTTGACAGCTTTTTACTGAGCCAGAACCAAACGTTTGCAGCCTCACATTTTTGCTAAGAGTTGGCCTTAGACTGAGTTTCAGCTTCATGACCTTGTTCCTGAGATTCTGGGTACCCAGAGAACCTCTGGGTTTAAGCCAAACAGACAGACAAATGGTGAAATTGTCTTCTGTCATTCAATTGTTGTGACTTCTTTGAGCTTAGAGTCTATGTAAGTCTCTTATAAATGGACCAAGTTTGGTGGTGGGATTCAGGGCAGAGTGAATAGGAAAAGAGACAGAGGGACAGATGAAACCTTTCAGAATCCTACAGGGCTCTGCTGCCTCAGATAACACTCAGGCCAAGAAATGGAGATATGCAGTCATAGTACTTGAGGTGAAACACTATTAGCAGAAAAAAAGTGATAGCAAGATTAAAAATGTCCTCCTCAGCCATGGCTGAAATCAGATGCAAGGTCAAAAATATTTTGGGGGGCAGCAGATCTGTCTCTTATGTCTGTCTGAATGAAAACCTTTCAATTAGTAAATCTATGCTTTAAAATTAATGTAATCGATGACTTTTCTCATCACATAGGTTTAACTAAAGAATAAATTTAAACGTGCTCCTATCTTAATGAAAAGAAGTAGTTTAAACTAACAAAAGTTATAACTAGATATGCACTTGAAGCAAGAGACTATTTTATTCAATTCTGTATTTTAAATACACATCACAGTGACTGACATCTGAAAGATGTTTGATTTAATTAACTGCATACATAAGAACAGATTTAAATCAGTAGAAAATCCAGGGGGCAGGAATAGCTTGAAACTAGAATGTGAGACCTGGAAAAGACATTTCAGATAGCCAGATAGTAGGAGCGTATGTGTATTTTATCTAGCTTTCCAAGGTCCATAAAGTAAGGACGGCTGCCTAAAGATCTGTGTGTCTTTCCGTACTACTCAGAGAGAGAGTTCAGGATGTCGTTAACAATGTCTGCTGTGGGTAAAAGAAGAGAAAGGAGGAGCATTACTTTGATATGTTGGCTCTTCCTAGTTCTCGTCTTCCACTCCATTTTAAAGATTTTAAAATAAAATATTTGATCTAATCATTAAGAGCATTGATTAGAATGCAGGGTTTTTTTTTTTGTTTTTTGGTTTTTTTTTTACTTTTTTTTAAAGCTAAACAATGAGGTCAAAAGGGAAATAAAATGGAGATATTACGAGTGTCTACTCAGCAGGTTTGTGATGGTATTGAATATAATGAATATATAAAAATAAATAAATAAATAAACCTACTGTGAAGTTAGGATTCAATGGCCACTTTTACCAGAAAGGAAAAATGAACTGTTGCTGCAAGGATTTTTTAAGTCAGTAAAACAGTGGACTTGAAATCAAGTGAGATGAACCGTACCAATTTTTTTCAGGGCTATTGAACAAGAACTGCCTGTATTTCCAGAGTGGAATCTTGGCTAAAATGTGCTGGAAAAAGTGCCATCTGCTATTTCATTGTCTGCATATAGAAAAAGGACGTTAGTTAAAACTCAATTGGAACAGAACAGCTGAGGAGGCCCATCACCACAGAGCATGGCAAAATCGAGGAGAGCTAAAACACTGGGCTGCTTCTCCGAATTTCGCCTAAGGGTAGCGTCCTAAATCCAAGTGGCCAAGCCTGACTACAGAGAGTGTGGTCACAGCCAGATGACATGTACAATTTGGGGAAATCTGTTAACCGTTATGAATATTTCTCTTTCTTGCGGTTTCATTTAGAAAGTATTCTAAGTATGCTTCTGAGACTTAAATCTGTAACCAAACCCATCAATGCATATTGCTAGAGCAAAAAAGAAGTCTAGTTGAACTAAGAACTTAACTGAGCAAAAGGAAAAAAAAACAAGCGCTTTGGTGCACATGAAACTAGGCCATGCGTGGCACAAGTTTTCTGAATAAATTGAAGGCTGAACTGTGTCAAAAAAGAAAGTGACTAAAAAGAAGGTGGTCTTTCTTCTTCATGCCCTAATTTGATCATCTGAGGGTCTCATTTTATCTGTAGGATACCATATTTAATACCCCCAGTCAAGGTAATTCATTGACCATAAGGAATTGGAAAAATCTATTATCGATAGATGTTATATTTCTGAGGCTACTAATGATATAGTGCTAAAGAGTTTGTTTTGCTCAGGTACTAAATATAAAGGGAAGGTACTAAATGCATTGTTGTGTTCTTAAAATTTATTTCCCTTTCGGAATCAGAGAAAATTCAATGCATATATTAAAAATTAGAATTTTATTTAGTTAAAATGTCTACAATCCATGTCCATACCCTCTTGACTTTCAAAGTTATTCGGATTTTAGTTTAAATCTAAACTCTATACTAGCTAGAGTGGAATTCAGCACGACACTTCAACTTGCAAAACTTCAGCTTCCTCAATTGCAAAATGAGGTTAACGTTACTTGTCACAACTTGTTCATAGGATTTTTGCAGAAGTATAGGAGATAAAGTATGAAAAAAAAGATAACTTCTGGACCATAAAGCCCATTGTAAGTGAAGAAACTAAATAATTATTTATAGTTTGAGGTTTAGATTTTCGATTTTGATGCTTATCTATATCTCTATCTATGCAAATCTGTTCCATACCAGGCTGTATAAACTCTATACACACGCACATTTGCTTAATCTTCTAATAATCATCTGAGATACAACTTCATTAAAATCAGGAGTCTTTCTTTTGTATATTTGCCAAAGATTAATCTGGAATTTTAACCCATATATTCCAACATAAAGACTACCACTATTTTTCCAGAATCCAGAATATATTTTATGTGTTATGGTAATAGATCTCAAAGATTGAGAATTGGCTGGCCATACCACAGGAATTATGCACCTAAATGTTTTAATATACATTTTCAATCTTGGAGTCTTATCTGAAACCTTTCTTTCCAAGATGAGTGATACTAGAGAGCCATGTCCTATTTATGAAACAAAACTGAAAGAGGAATGTTCATTGAAGACTAGACCAGGGGTAAAGATATTTAGGAACCATTTTCTTAGTTGTTATAGAATGCAGTGAACACAACTGTGTTTCAGTGGTTTTTTTTTGTTTTTGTTTTTGTTTTTTCCTTTTCAGAACCAGTGTTTATGCACAAAAATCTTGGAATATTCTTGTTTGCATCTCATTTGTTACAGCTTTTCTAGGAGCAGCACCACTGCCTTCTAAAAGCAAATAAAATCCTTATGATTACATTAATTTGCATTTCATTGCATAACCTGTTGAGAGGACAAATAGCTTTTGGTAACTAGATAGTTGTTTCATTCTAACATCAGAAATTATACTTCATCATAAATATAATGGTCTACACATCAAATCTGAGTGATTTTTCCAGGAATTAAATTTTAAACCACCAAAAGTCCCTAATTTTTGTAGTTAGGTTGATTCATGCCTCCTGCCTCAACTCTCAGTCCTGCATTCCAGGGTGGAATCTACCCTATATCCAGGAGTGGGGCATCTCCTAGCCAATCAGAACATTGCAACCTCTGAATTGCAGTGATTGGCTCAGATACAGGCATGTGATCCAATGATAGACAATGAAGTTCACTATAACGTTTTCCTTGAATATCATAGGAATGATTAGTTGTGTTTCTGCTAAAATTACCTGAAAGCATTTAGGCTAGTGCTGCTATAAAGTTTTTTGACACAGTAAGGAGAGGCAAGGGAGAGAAACTAAGCCTGATAACAGTTTCCACAACATTTGGCCATGAAATTTTCATATATACAGAAAAGGTGGAGCTATTTTATAGTAATCATGTGATTGCCAACCACCTAGATTCTAAAATTAACATTATCCCCTAGTTGGTTTTTCACACCCCTATCCATATACTCATCCCTCTCTCCACTCACCAATTCATTTAAAATTCTGATGCATATAGACGTAAGTCACACTTGTAACTTTGATAACACTTCCTGAGCCCCTGTATCTATATGTGATAGAAGGCAGAACTCTTGCTGGACTTCCAGTTGCATTAATCAATAAATCCCCCTTTTCCCTTAAGCTACTTTGAAGTTAAATGGTATCATTATGAATTTCTACACAGTGAGATTTTAAAATGTATAGTGAATTTTTAAATTAATACTTGTACATAATTGGATCATTTTCTCTTTACATGTTCATAAAAAGTGTGAATAATCAATGTCAGTCAAAAATTATCCCAACAGCCTATATCTCTTTGTAGTTATCCTCACAACACATTTCCCTAAGCCATTCCTGGTATATATAAATTTATTTTCAAAAACCTCTCTATTGGGTTAAATTTGTTTTCATGAGCCAATACTTTGTTTTAATGTAATAAGAAAGATTTGTTGTAAATGCTTTTAGTGAGTGGTACTGCAGAAAATTTTCCAGATTATTGAAAGTATATTTTGGAATTGCAGCAGTTATAAAGTCTGCTACGAGAATGGAGTTTATGTTGTAAAATTTTCAAAGCCTACAAATCATAATGAGATCATGAAGAGATTGTAAAATATCAAATATTAGTTTAAGTGACTTCTAACAATAAAATACTGCCTGAGGATTTTCCCAGTATAAAAGTTAGAAATCTTTTTGCAAAAATCCTGGCCAGAGAGCTCTTGTAAATGTATTTTAATGTTTTGAATACTTCTATATTTCTTAATATTTTTATGAGCATTCACAACTGATGCTATTTAAGCATATGATAAACCTGAATCATAATTAGTGTAGCACTCTCAATGAAAAGATGGAAAGATTATTAAAAAAAAAAAAAAACCTGCAGATGCTGCACAGGCTATCCACATAAAATCTGCATAACTGCACGGAATCATCAGTTACTTTTATTAGGGTTACTGAATATAAATGGCTAGAAGTCAGAAGTCATTCACTGAAACTTTCCCTATTTTTTTCTTTATCTGTAACTTAAATTTAGCAAATGAAAATTCAATGTTTTATTTTACATGCTAACAATTTCATACATGAAAGTAGTTGGTATCATTGGCATTTTCTAACCATAAGCTGCCTTTTTTTTTAATGTGGCATAAAAGATACATTCCATTGTATTGATAGAAATAATGCTTTTTCAGATAGTCACTGTTTAATGACTGCTAACTCTGTAGTAGGTAGTACTTTGAGTAAATGCTATGTCTTTTATTTATTTAAATTTTTTATTTTATTGTGATAAGAACACTTCTATGAGATTTACCCTCTTAATAAAATTTTAAGAGTACATTATAGTATTATTGACTATAGGAACAATGTTGTACAGAAGATCTCTAGGCCTTATTCATTTTCCTTAACTGAAACTTTATACTCATTTACAAATAACTCCCCATTAACCCCTCCCTATATTCCATTCCTTGATTCTGTAAATTTGACCACGCTAGATACATCATATTAAGTAGAATCATAAACAATGTTTGTCTTTCAATGACTGCTTATTTTACTTAGCATAATGTCTTCAAGGTTTGTCATGTCATCACATATTGCAGAATTTTCTTTTTAAGGCTGTATAGCATGCCATCCTTTATCCACATGTCAGTGGACATTTAGGTTCATTTCAACATTTTGGTTATTGTCAATAGTGCTTAAATAAACAGAAGAGTGTTAATTTCTCCCTGAGATCCAATTTCAAATCTTTTGAATAAATACTCAGAAGTTTGATTGCTGGATCATATAGAAGTTGTGTTTTTAATTTTTTGAGGAGTCTCCATTCTGTTTTCCATAAAAGCTGCACCATTACTTCTGCATGGCAAAGGAAATAATCAACAGAGTGAAAAGGCAATCTACCAAATAGGGGAACATATTTGTAAACCATATATATGATAAGGGGTTAATATCTAAAATATATAAGGAACTCCTATAACTCAATAGCATAAAAAAAAAAACCTAATAACACAGTTAAAAATGAGCTAAGGACTTGAACAGACATTTCTCCAAAGTAGACAAATTAATGGCCAACAAATGGATGAAAAAATGTTCAATATCACAAATCACCAGGGAAATGAAAATCAAAACTACAATGAGATATCATGTCACATCTGTTGGGATGGCTATTATCAAAAAAACAGGCAACAAGTATTGGTGAGAATGTTGAGAAAGTAGAACTCTTGTACATTTGTTAGTGAAAAATTATTATATCTAATATTTCACTACAATATTTTAAGATATTATTAATGCCCCCATTTTATAGATGAGGAAACAGAGGTTAAAAATGTTTAATGTATTCAAGACTACACAGATCAAAATTATGACCTATTTGACTCCAAATACAATGATCTTTACAAATATGTCTTTCAAGCGGGAAAACATGGGGACCATCAAAAAAATATCTGCAAACATCCCAGATGCCAAAGCCACTTGGCGTGAAAGACACTTTGCTTGATGTTAAAGCCAGACACTCTCTGCCTATGGTCTCATCAGTCTCCTGCAGGTACTGATATGAGTGGCAGAAGCTGATCATAATGTGGTCATAAGGATTCTAATTGTCCTTAATTTAAAAATAATGCCCTATAACAGAGCTCCAAACATTATGCAGAGAACTGTAGGACCCCATTAAAAATAGACACAGACACTTAGGAATCTACAGATTGAGTTTAAAATAGTCCAGAAAGAACTGTTGTGAAGGTTAGAATAAAAATACAAGTGCCTCTGTACATCATAAGTTCTCAATAAATAAGGAATGTTCATTTTTTAGTGTTTTAATGATAGCAGCCAACAACCAGTATTTTTTTCCCCTGAGGGTGATTTGGAAAGAAAAATACCCAAACTATTTCTGGGCCAATTAAAACTGGCTGGTCTGTCTTTTGTTCTTTTGAGCCAGACATTTGACAAGCTGGTCTGATTACGCTATGACTTTTTTTCTCTACCTTTATTGGCTTATCTGCCACATGCACCAACTTCCTGACCCTGAGCCATGGGAAGAGGAGTGAGGAGCTGATGATGGAAGACACTCTCTGTTATGAAGTTCATCCTATGAATAGATAGATGAACCTGCCAGATCGTTGTTTAGAAAACTGCATAGTAGACCTTAAAACAGTCTCAACATTAAAATATAACAACATCTCTGGACATTTCCCTTCCCTCCTTACTGGTTTACATGCATTTACTCCAGATGCATCGACTCTATAAAGCAACATTTTCTGTTTAGTTTTGTTGGTTTCTGTGTCTTAAATACTCCCCAGTCTTACAAACTAATTTAACAGCTGCCTCTTTCAGGGGAAGCCAGCATGAGATGGAATATAGTACATGGTTCCTTCAGAAGCAGTGCTGAGTAATTCAGCAGTTCCACAATACATTTATTAAATACCTTCTATGTGCCAATAATTGGCTAGTCTCTAGGAATACAATGTAGAACCAAGAGAGGCATTCTTTGCTGCCATAGCATTTACGGTCTAATGAATAAAAAGACTGCATGAATGTTGCCCCTCTATTGGCCAAACTCTGTAAATCTAAAATAGTTTTATTCAAGAGTAGGGAACATGAGTCATAGTCACTGGAATATTAACTCTGGAAGATAGTGAAATCATGGGATGGCAAACATCGATCAGGCAAGATGCTGCTTCTTCACCAACACTCGTGGCAGAGAGCACTAACTGACCTCTGTAATCTTCCTCACTGAACGGCTGTGGACTCAAACTCCATTACCACATGTCTATCGAGACAGGTACTATCAACTGCTAGAAGAGACACATAAAGTTTGTCTTGATGTACTTCACATGATGCTATTTGCTAAATGTTATAATTGAAATCTGCAAAGGTCCTGTAAGATACTCCAGGATTGGCAGGTGCAACGCTGGAAACTAGATCGACATTGCCTAAATCTCAGTGCGATATGCTCTTCTACCCCATCATTCATCCTCAGCTCACTGCCATGAAAAACCACAAAAATGAAGCATATCCTACAGAATACGTATGTTCTGGAGAAGAGAGGATTTTATAATGATTATATACTGAAGTCAGAGCATTGCTGCATAATTCTTTTATTCTTCTTTTAATTCTACATCATCTAATTATGTCTGCCTGGTATTGTGAGAACAGGGCCCTGCCATCATGCCCAGAGTGGAATTCATAGATCTACTCTTTAGTGCTGTTTTAGAACCATGATTAATCACACCTAATTCTCGAGCTGAGACTCTGGTGTGATAATTAAGTGAGGTGGACTTATCTGCCCGTTGTATAACATAGGACATTTCTTTTGCTCAGAATTGTTTCCATTTCCTCTTAGATCTCTCACTTGAATTTCACATTCTAAGCGAAGTAAAATAAGCCCCATATATCCCCATTGTTGTTGTATAATTGAATAAGATGAATATTTTTATACTGCAGTTGTACTTTCCAAAAATTCTTCCAAAACATAGTCTCAAGCCACCACAAATGTTGTAGCAGCTGCAGTTGGAAGCCTCCATGGAGACCAAAGTGATTGTCTTCCAGAACCCAAGACACCATTGTCAAAAGTCCTGAAAAAACTTGAGTCATTTTATCTAATCTAAAGCCACACTGTTACTTCCCATCATAAGACCCAGCAACATCAACTAATTGGTACTCAGGATTGAATATTAGAAGAATCTCATAATCACATTCCCAACAATTACACCTACTACATGGTTTTATCCCATTTTAAACATATTTGAGTCTTTACTTTTACATGATAAAAATGATAAAAAATGATATTAAATTCCAGATATGTTTTATTCCAATGTCTGGATTATATTCTCTTCTATTTTGTGTGTAGGAAGAAGAAAGGGTATCTTCCTAATTTTCTGCTTTTGTACAGACATACCTTAAAGGGATATGTGCTAGAGAATTTGATGAGTCTTGGATTTGCTGTACAGACTGACAAATATTATGTTCATTACTTCAATAAGAAAGCCACAAAACAATGTACAACATGACAGTCTGATTCAGATGGGATCTTCCTCCACTATGTACACAATTATTGTATCAACCCGTAATGTTCGATATTTTAATATTCACAAAGTACTTTTTCCTTCCCCTCTATGGCAAACATATTCTAAGGTGGCTCCTATGACTTCTACCTCCTGGTATCATAACCTGTGTAATTCCATCCCCAGGAGTGTGAGCAGGGCCTGTGACTCATTTCTAACAGATACCACGGAGACATAAGTGGTGGGATGTCACTTCTGTGATAACATTACATACAATTTTACTCCATGTTGCTAGCAGACTCTTTTTCGTTGGCTTTGAGGGAGCGAGAAGCCATGTTAGGAAAACCCACTTGGCGAGGCATGAGGGTGCATTCCAGTCAATGAGGATACATGCGAGAACTGACTCTCAAGTCAAGAGCCCACAAGGACCTGAATGCTACCAACAGCCCCACGTGTGTGGACATGAGTCATTCCCAGCCCAGCCTCAGACAAGACTGCAGTCCTGGCCAAAATTTAAGACTGTAACCTTGTGAAACACTAAGGGGAGGATTTATCTAAGCTGTGCCCTGACTCCTGGTTCACACACACACACGCACAAACATACACACACACACGCACAAACACACAAAGTGTGAGATAATGTTTGCCGTTTTAAGCTATTAAGTTTGTAATAATAATGTTAGGCAGTGATAAGTAATGTACTTTCCAATCCTAATTCTTTGATAGATGAAGAAAGCAATAAACAAAGAAATGTCTAAAGTAGCAACTATAGCTATAGGAAGAGAGTTTGGGAGATTTTGGCCAAACCTCTGATGGGGTCAAAGGTCGCTACTCAGTATTCATTCAAGAGGTACATATTTTTCAAGTGCTGTTTTGAGAATTAGAAACAGATGAATAGATAACTTGATTAAAGGGGTCAAATCTAATCCTCCAGGGTTTAGAGTAGTATTTGGGTCACTCTCGGTCTTACCAGAAAATATCTGCCTGTTCATCTCGCCTGTAGGGGACGTGGGAACACTGAGACTACACTCAGGCTACATACATGCCTATGCACCCTATGCTGCTCAACACACCCTATACACACCTATGCACCCTATGCTGCTCTACCACACACCGATGAACATGAAAACCCCTCTGGGGTTTGCCGTCTTTCAAGGTTTGAAAGAAAAGGAAAGAGTAGAACATAGAATATTACAGTAGATTCACTATATGGCATTAAGACGATGGCATCTTCTTTTAAAATACCAGATTGGGGGAGACCGACAGGCATGATAACTAGGTGCAATGTGTGATCCTATATGGAATCCTTTTGCCGTAAAGAACATGGTCAGATAAGTGGTGGCACCTGAACGAGATGTGGATTGGACGGTAGTAATACACGAATACAAATTTGCTGACTTGCTATTTGTGACGTGGTCCTATATTCGGGAAGCCTTGTTTGTAAAGGATGGACGTTGCAGTATTGAGGGTAGTGGACTGCTGCTTGTGATAAGGTTGTTCAAAAAAGAAAAACCACACTATTCTGGCAATCATTCTGTAACTTTTAAGTTACATCGAAAGAAAAAGAAATTGTGTGTTCTTTTGACAGTATTTGTGTCCTCTAGCTTAACTGTCTGTTTCTAATGTGGCAGGCATTCTACTAAACACATTACATGTGTTTACTGATTTAATCTCCACAACAGCTTTACTAGACAGGTCCTATTATTAACTCGTATGTATAAGGAAACTGAGGCGCAGAGGGGTGATGGGCACTGCCTGTGGTCTCCCAACCAGGAAGTGTCAGCAAGAGGAAAGCTAATGTGACCTGTGGAATCGCAGGCTGGGTGTTCTTAGTCACAATGTTTGGTGATAGACTGAACAGAGAAGCACAGGAAGGTAGCTATAGCTTCAGGCTTTGAAGAGTTCACATTTATAAATTATATTCCTTTCTTCCGGTCAGCTCATGTCACCAAGTGCTTGCTCTGTGGTAGGCATTGTTCTTGGTGCTAGGTGAGATTCGAAGTATATTTAAATACATACATAGTCTCTAAATACATAAAGAAAGAAAGAATATGCAGGGAATCATCAGAAACTACACAGGACAAGTGGATGGAAGGTACAGGTTTTGGCACCTGTACCTTGTGGTACCCTGTGGGAAGAGATCCAATGATAACCTGGGCAGTCGTTCACACTTTGGGATTTGGTGTTCTTTCGTTCCCTGTCCAGCCGTACAATTCACTGGTACAGTCACTCCTAGCTACTGTAGGTAAGTAGGTAAACTCTTCTGCACCTGTATCCTCATTGGGAAGATGGGTAATAACGCTAATGACAGTGTTGTGACTTTCAAAATGGGGAATTTGTTATTTCTGTAAGGCACTATATATCCCTCCGCATAACACTTCCTTTTCCGGGATATTTGTCTGCGTCTGCTTAGACCCTCATTTGCAAAGGTCACAGTGAGTAGAGGAGGGACAGACGAGTGTGTGAGGCTGTTAATGAGCGCTGAGAAGTTAAGGAGAATGTGACGAGCAGTGCGCGCAGCAACGCCAACGAGCCCTACACCTGCTCCTCTTCCCGGTGCTGGTGTCCAAGCTCTGACACGAGTGTCTTTTCCGTCGACTGCTGGAATTAGAAAATCTGCCATTTTGCAAATCTCAGCTAGAACCTTGAGAGGAATGGTCCCAAAATTCCAAGCCATTTTTGTAGCCAGCTTTTAAAGGGCTTGTTAGTTCAACAGAATTTACTATTATTTAAGAATAATGAATAGCGCCACCTTTTCTCTTTGGTTACTTCCGTTTATGTGTTTCAGTGTCATTCCCAGCTCCGAGTATTTAACTCTAATTTCTCACTCAGTGACAAAAACTCCAGATTTGTTGGAACAATTTTGGCATTCAAAATGAAATGGGCTCCTTATATTACTGAGAAGCAAGGTGCCCAGAAGCCCCTTTGAATTTCCTATTTCCATATGCACCAGATTTTCACATTCTGAAATATTTCTTATGGGAACACGAGAAAACAGTTATAATTAAACTTAAGTAGAGAAACTATATTTAACTCACTCTCTGGAATATATTCTGGAGAAGTAGCATTGAAGGCAAATTCTGCATTATCAGGCACCTGGGGCTCCCAAATTCAGCAAGGTATCTTTCCCATCCCCCATCAGCTTGGACTTATATAATTAGTCAGTGGAACAAAGAAACACAAGGACAAGGACAAAGAAACAAAACCCTTCATTTTGCCCATGTCCACATTTGACTTTCAAGCAATGCATATATTTTCCCTGCTGAGACAGAAGTAGATTTGCATTCATTTACAAAAATGCCATCTTACTCAGGAATTAAAGAAAAGAATTTTCTAAAGAATCGTCTGCGACTTGCTTTACAGAAGAAGGTAAAATAGTCACCACATTCTGACAAAAGAAAAACAGGATTTATCCATTGCCTCCCCCCACTCTCCTCTTATTTTCTTCTTGAGCCAGGAAAAGGAATTTTTGTTAGTCAGTTACTCACATCTATTGTATTAATTTCCTATTCCTATTATAACAAATTACCACAAAGTTAGTAGTACAGTTTACTATCTTATAGTTATGGAAGTCAGAAATCCAAAATGGATCCCACTGAGCTAAAATCAAGCAGGGACCTGTTCCTTTTAGAGGCCCTGGAAGGATATCCACTTCCATCTTCAAAACCAGAAGTATAGCATCTTGCATCTTTCTGATTCTAACCTCCTCTTCTACCTCCCTCTTCCAGTTGTAAGGGCTGTTGTGATTACATTGGAACTACCTGAACAACTCAGGATCATCTTCCTGTTTCAAGGAGAGCTGATGTGCAACCTTAATTCTTTCTGCAACCCTAATCCCCCCATGCCACGTAACATAAAATCTTCACACTCTGGGGATTAGGACACAGCCTATCATTCCAATCACCAAACATTACTGGTTTAGTTATTTAGCTTAGTTTAGTTATTTAGAATGAGTGCCGGCAGTCGTGGGCCTAGCCCTGTGTGAGAATGAAGGTGTCATACAGAGAAGGAAATGTGCTTGCCTTTAGTGAATTTAAACTCATCTAATTTAATTCATTTTATCTTGCAGCTTCCATGCGAAATGTGAGACTAAATGGGGCTGAATGTCACTGGGAAAAAGACTTGGGTTTTTGCCTTATTTTCACTAAGTGATGCCCTTGCACAGACAATTTATATTTCCCTTCATTCACTTTTCTAAAAATGGAGTGAAACATGTTTTGATTGTAAAGGTATTTCGTGATCCATGATAAATTTTGCTTTACCTAAGAATTCTGCAAGGTGGGTAGGAAAAGTAACATCCAAATATGAAACTCTATTTTAGCAGAAGACGGCTTGCCTGAAAGATAGGGTGCCTGACTCTACGTTAATTGTATTTCTAAAATTTAGATATGTTATGAGTACAATGATCATAAAAATAATTTGAGTACAATAATCATAAAAATAATTTTAGTCTCTAATATATGGGTTCTAATTTATAGGAAATTTATAGGTCACACTTTTTAAATAAGATTTTTAAATAATAAAAATTATGGCAATGAGAATCAACAATATACAAATAGAGAAGTACAGATGAATTTCACAAACGTAATGTTTAGTGAAGCCAGACACAAACAATTATGTACTAAAAGTAAAATTATATATTGTATAACTCTATTTTTATAGAATAGAAAAGAAGTCAGAGTTTTGGTAGCATTTAGAGGGTTCAGAAACTGAAAGCAAGCACAAGTGGGGAGATGCTGGGGTGGGGGTAATGTTTGCCTCTTAAGTTAATGCTGACTGTAAGAGTGTGTTTAGCTAGTGAAAAGTTACGAATCTGCACATTTGTAATATGTACATTTTTCTATATGTTTTATACTTTTCTAAAATTTTAAAAATGGGTTTACCTGAAGATAAGAAAATATGTAAATTTACCAGTGTATAAATTGTAAATATTAAACACCACATAAACAGTTTAATCATCAGAGATACACCAAAAATTTATCATTCACCAAAATTTTCCTAAATTATAAAAAAAAGCATCATGTAGCAATTTTAACAAATATATAGAGAGATATATGTAGATATAAATATTGATATAGATAGAGAAGGAGAAGGATCTGAGAGAAGCATATGAGAATATTTCCTACCAATATTTGTGAAAATAGTATTTGAGAAACTGAAGGGCAGAACTGTGATCCTTTTAAAAAGCATGTTAATTTCATTTGTTTTATTTTCTTCTCTCATTCCTTTTGCAAATTTTCAAGTTGAACTTGGGAATCACTAAAGCAAGTTAACTTTTTCTCCTGAAATCAATTAAATTTTTCTAACAATCACTGATTTCTGAAAGGGCATGTCATTCTCAAGGGTCATCTGTACTACCCTGCTCATACGTGTGCATCAGGCCAGTGTGACACTATTGATTAATCACTCACAGTCACACATATCACACAATCAGGGTATGTTACCATGGAAGATTAAAATACTTTCTTTTACAACAATCTAAGTACGAGCATGATTAGACAGTAATTGATCTTCTAGTCTGTCATGATGTCTATTTTATGGGCTAATCCAGGCAAGTTATTCTTTTTAGGACTAGCAGACCAGTTTCAAGAAGTCAGATATGTCCTTGTGGAGAGCTAGTTTTTTTGTATATAGGGAGGTGAAAAAAACATAATCTGAGACTTAGAGAATGTTAGTTCTGAGTTCTAAACTTAGCTATAATGTGAGAAGGCCAGATAACAAGATTCTGAGATCCATGCACACTCATGTGTCCATCAGTAAAACCCCAGTGCCTCTGCCTAAAGACTATGGGGGCAAAGGACACATTCTATGCTGCTCGTGGTTTTCAAGATATCAAAAAATTTTCTGCAGTTTTGGCTGTTCCTTGTTAGACTTTGCCTTTCATCAACGAAGAGTAATAAGAATCCAGCATATAGTAGATGCCCCAAATTATGTTAGAATAGTAAGTAAATGAATGAGGGTATGGATACAGCCAAACTGAAAGTAACATACCCGAGGTGATGGTTTTTATGTTGCCTATTATGGCAAAGTCTGAGCTACAGGTAAACTGCCTTAAAATCAATGCATGAGTTCAACGACTTTAAATCTTTTGAAAGTAAACAAAACCTGTTTATGGCAAAGGGACTCAGGAGGATCCTATGGCCTCAAGTAATTATCAGAAAGATTAGTTTGATGGTCTAAATGATGCATGGCAAAAAGTGGGAATCTGAATGTGTATTTTTGGAAAAAGAAAAAAAAATATATATATATATATATATCTCATCAACTAACATAGATAATTATTTCCTGGACCACAGAACCAGAGTCATTGTGGTTATTAACCAATGAAAGAGAGAATCTCACATATCTGTCAAATCACAAAGCAGCACAAATGTCACAGTATCGAGGGGTCCCCACATGGACAGTCATGACCACTCTTCTTTTTGAAGCATCCATTTACCTCTGTTTACAAAGCATTTGTTGTGATTCACCATTTTCAAAAAGTATAGGTTACAGGTCACTGGAGATAACCAGAGCCTTACTCCTTGGAACTCACTATGCAGTATCCCCTTTAAAGTATCCAGTAGAGTGTTTAGTCAAAGATTTCTTCTACTGAGGACCTACTAAGAGTCAGACATTTTCATAGATATGGGCGTTTACAAATATCTTATGATCTTTGGAAACATTTTCTGTCTACCATCTGCCTGAAAATCACATGGTGTGGACCATGCACTTCCATCAAACACTGCCGAGTGGCTCTATCCTTCCCAGCGAACAAAAAAATCTCAACTTGGCCTTGAAAACCAGCCATAACTCTTCTCAATTTAAACTTGCCCTCTACCTTCTGGTGGTCTGGCAACATATTTAGCAAATGTAGCACAATCCAAGACAATCCTTAATTGTTTGGAAAATCTCCAGTAGCTTACCATAAAGAATACTTTGCTGAAACAGATAGTCCCTGGCAGGAAAGGGCTCCAATGGCTCTAACATTTTGTTTTTCTGTCTGGTCCCCAGCTGAAACGAAAGAAGGGAAGAGGCCTTAAAACAGACTTGAGACAGAGCACATGCAAGTCGGAGTAACTGGGTGGGCTGAAACTCTTATTTAAGAAGCCAGCTAAAGCCAAGCGAGCCTGAGCAGTGGTTGTGGTTTTGCTCTAGAGTTGATCTTAAGTATCAGAGTCCAGAAGGATATAACTTGAAAATAATTACATTAACAGGAAATTCAGCTGATCTCTAGGGAAGAAGTCAAATCCCTCACTACTTAGGCTAAACACACACTTCCACAAGTAACATAGGTGGGTTCTCAGTCAGCTCTGAGGCTCAATCTGAATTACCAGTGAAGAAGACACTTATGATCTCAAGAAGATAATGCCGTTATGAATTAGTATATTGATTTTGAAAGAGTATCAGATGCTCAGTTCACATTTTGGAGCAGCAGAAAGTTGTAGGATTAGGCTTTGCAGGCAGGCATAAGTGGGTTTAAGTCCCATTACCATTTTCTGGCTATTAGCATTTGAACAAGTCAGCTAAACTTTTTCTAGGTTTCTCCATCTATGAAATTGAGATGAGAATTATTTGTACCTAGTTAGATCTCTCTAAAGCTTAAGTAAAACAATATAATATTTCATATATGCAAAACCTTAAAATGCAAGTTTATTTATTCTTATGTTGTTATAATTATTAAATAATTTGTGTGTTTTAGTTTGGGAAAATGGCATGAAATTTGGAGATGTCAAACAATAAACATGAAACTTGGTCATGTCATCTATTAAGCTATTATTTATGTCTCATTTTGCACATCTATAATAGGAGAAAAATACGTGCCATATTTCCTGGGATATAAAGTATATACAAAAAGACTACACAAATTATTTAATACATTCTAGGCATTCAGACTGCTTGGACCATTTTATCTTCTTTGTGCCTCAAGTTGTTTCTCTTCAATTTTCGCTTTTTAAAATTAAGCTAAAATTTAGCTATCTAAATTACAATATTGCCGTATGATATTTATACTAAGATATACAATCTTGAGAGAGAGCGATCTACTAAAAATTTGATCTGATGATTTCATTTCACTGGTCCGTAAGTCCCAGAAGAAAGCGTGAATAACTACACAATGGCAAGTATTCTATGTTCCAGTCACAGGAGTTAGGTGAGACAAATCTCACCCCAAAATAAAGATATGTCCATTTCCCAAAGGTACTCCATAGTGATAACATTAATATTTATATGTGATATATTAATATCATATATTAATGTATTAGTAGTCATTCTTTTAAAGCTTTTATTCTGTCCATTCCTTTATGACTCAAGATACCATTCTAGAAGGACAGTGGCAAAATGGATAGGAAATATAATGTTGATGTTTTAGAACAAGAAGGTGCTGAGCATGAAAATAAGTATCATAGGATAGCAAAAGATCACAAGCTTTAGAATCATAACGACCTTGATTTAAACCAGATTGCGCTACTTTCCAGTTATATGACTCGGGGTGGGTTTCTTAAATTTTGTTATCGTGTTTCTTCATTTATAAATTTGGAGATATATAGATGCATACATACATATATATAATTTCTCCCAAGAGAATATCTAACTTGGCTAATATTCTCACCTGATGGGAGGTAATAAAAATAGTGGTTAGGATTGTCAGTGCATAAATTGAAATGATTTCTGTAGCCAGTATTCCCAACTGCCACTGTTATGCTCTTGTAATTTTAGGAGTGTTTTCCCTTGAGAAGGGAGAAGGGCATTTTAATAAAAAGCAGGGCCAAATAAGAGATAGGAAACTTAAAAGAAAAAATTTGTTTCTCATGCTGCCCAGTGTTTTCTCCTGGATGCTAAGATGTGCTACCAGTGAGCCATATTTGAAGTGGGGCTTCTAGTTTCTTCCTATGGACCATATTGCATTCTGTGGACCACGACAAAACCCAGTACAGAGTGAGAATATAATTTATACTTGAGGTCCTGCCTGGCCACACAATAGTAACTGTCACTTGCAAAACTGTGTTTTTAGATATTCAGAGAAAGTTATGATGCTTTATAGGAACAGTTTTTTGCCTCATGGCAATGCTGTCTCTTAATATTTTGGCCTCTGACCATCTCTCCAGAAAAAATCTTCTACTACATTCTCTCCATATTTATGCTATATTCTTAATTCTCTAGTCATAAAGAATATGCTTGCATTCAGAAGTCTCCTTTAATACAGACACACACACACGTGCACGTGTGCAGCCACACATGCGCACGCGCGCGCGCGCACACACACACACAGACACACACACACACACACACTTTGACTTGGATTGCCTTCCGGTCTCCTTGATCATTTCTCCTTGGTGATTCCTCGAATCCCATAATCCCTAGACTTTTTCAGTTCCTCTATCATGGCGCACGATCTTTTCCTTCTGGGCCTTTGAGTACCATGACGCCACTGCCTTTCATGCTCCTCCGCTAACACTTTGCCTTACCATTCTTTAACACTTAATTTAAACATTTCTTCTTCTGGGAGTTTTTGTTTGTTTGTTTGTTTTTGTTTTTGTTTTAAAACCTGCAAACTAGATTAGATCCCTCTGTGTTTATTTGTAGAGTATGATGTCCTTCCTTTCTTTTCAATAAAACAATGCTGCTTTTTCTAGACCTTATATTTCAGGTAAGATGAACATTAAAGTGACAGAGGACACATATCTCATTTATGACTCTATCTACAATACCCAGCACAGTTTCTGTCATACTGTAAGAGACAGATGTCCTGTATACATTTACTGAAATAAATTAAAAAAATTCTTGTTCCCCTAAATGCTTTTCTATCTACTTCTGAGTATATCTCATTTTGTTAATAATAAAAACTAATATTTGCTGAATGTTTGCTATATTCCAGGCAGTGGGCTATCTGCTTTTTATGCATTATCTCACTTAGTACTCAAAATATTTCTTTGAGTTAATTTTTCTATTAGGTGACCAAAAACCTATTTATTTTCTAATAACTTAAAAAAATAAATATTTCAGGTATATACAATTAGTAAAATACTAGGCTGTTATTGGACACAGATAAAGTAACAACAGAGACTGTCATTTTAAGATCCTACTATAGCCCTAGCTAACATTTGGACAATAACCTCATGAAACACACTAAGCCAGAACCACCTAGCTAAATCACTCTCAGAAGCTTCCAGAACTTCAGAAACTAAATGAGATCATAAATATTTGTTGATTTAGGCTATTGAGTTTGGGAATAATTTATTATACAGGAATAGATAACATATAATTCCAAACATAAGTTTGACTTTAGATCATCTTGTAAAAGAATTCAAGATTAATTTTAAAATTTTTTTTCTAGCTTTCTTAATTAATGCCATCATTTTCTTCATTTCTTCTTGTACAAAAAATAGTTATTTATTGTGGTGATCATTTTGCAACATATGTAAGTCAAATTGTTTGTCTGTACACCTTAAACTTATATAGTACTGCATGCCAATTAAATCTTAAAACTGAATAAAAAATGGATCTCATATACCTCAGAATAACAGAACTTTGTTTTTTTCCTTAAGCTACATGAGATTTTAAAATAAGATGGCACCTTGATATGTTTACTAGTGTAATAATGCAGTGGCTTGGACCAAAATGATGTTAACTTGCAAAAAAAAAGACCCCATCAAGAACAAAAGATAAACTGCTTTCTTGGTCTTATATGATTTCCAGTGCAAGGAAGAATACAGAGCAAGAAATTGATGCTGATTTGCTCAGATCTAGAAAACAGTGAGAAAATAGTTATTAAGTGAGCTGTCTATTGTATAGAAATTGATAATTCCTGCTTTAAGAAAGTCTTGGTTACATCACACAGCTTTCTGTTCATTCTGTCTATATGTAGAATGTGTTTCAAACTGCAGAGAAATAATATATTTTGAGTTCGTCTTTCTTCTTTATATTTATAAGTCGATTTACTGATATACCATTTTATAGGGACAATGAATAAATATCAGAAATGTACATTGTCATGCATTTCTTCTCACTTTCTGCTTAACCTATACCATACAATTTATTTTAAAAAGGCGAACAATGAGATTTATCTGCAGTAAATGTACTCAGACAAATTATCTCATTTTCATACTGACAACGAATTATGCAAATATACATGCTATCATTTTCTTATGTATCTCTACAAAAACTTTCATTGTGCAAACCCAAATAGACCTTATGTTATATTTCACTGGGGTTTGTGTCTTGTTTAAGAGCTTAGGTTCAATTATGAGGCAGATCTGTGTTAAATCCTCCTGGGTGACCATGGTAAAGCTGCATTACCTCTCTAAGTCTCAGTTTCTCCCAAAAAATTAAAATAGAAACTGTTATTTTCCTCATTTTACATCTGTTGTTGAAAGGAGTAAGTGCGATAATGTCGTATAATGTGCTAAGTACTCTGATAACTAGGATGCAGAAAATACATATTAGCTTTTTATTAACAAGAAATGCAGAGGGAATTATTTGATTTTGGAACTTCCACCAGGTTACTTCATTTAGTAATCAATTCATTAATTCCCATTGACTCTTTGCTACGTGTAATATAATTAATCATCAGTATCCCCTACGAGATGAGCACACGGAGGGCATGGTTTTTTTTCTAGAGCATCTTATATAGTACTCAGTGTCCAACGACAATGATAAATGATCTGACAGGCATTTGGGAAGATTTCCATGAGCACTCAGAAATAGAAGCTATTGATTCCACTTGGTGGCTTGGATGAAATGGGAGAAAGGGAAGAATCTCAGAAAAGTATTCCAAAAATGTTGACACTAGAGCTGAGTCTAAAGTAGACATAGTTTGTCAACGGCCATGCCACTCTGAACATGCCCTATCTCGTCGGATCTCGAAAGCTAAGGAGGGTCAGGCCTGGTTAGTACTTGGATGGGAGACCACCTAGGAATATCAGGTTCTGTAGGCATTGAAAGAAAGGAGGGAGGGAGGGGGAAAGAGAGAGAGAGAGAGAGAGAGAGAGAGAGAGAGAGAGAGAAGGAAAAAGAAAGAAAGAAAGAAAGAAAGAAAGAAAAAAAGAAAGAAAAGGGAGGGAGGGAGGAAGAAAATAAAAAGTTTGAGGTTCTACAATGCAGTGATTCTCAGAACTACTTGCTTTTTCTCTCTAACTCAGGGTTATATATATGTACTTTTTTTTTTTTTTTAGAAATTGACAATATGCACAGAGTAAATGGGCTCAAGGTAATCCTTTAGAATGATAACTTTAACTGAATTATGTGTATGAACAAAGATGAATTTATGTGAAGGACAGTGTAATAGAGGAGGAAAGTAATTCTAATTTATCTTATGTACCTAGAATATCATTAAATATAGATCTGTTAATTAACCTCATAGATATAAACAGAAGAGGCAAACAAACTGAGCCAGGCTGTAGCAAAAAAATTCACCCTAAATGTTTCTTCACACTCTTTTAGGCCACTTGGTGAAGTTGAAAATCAAATTATAGGTCTAATTATCAAAGTACCTATGTCCTGTAATTTGAAAAATATAATACAAGTGTTCAACACATGAAGTTAGATTATCATTTGAAAATCAAACTAGTCACTTAACGTCATTAACACTTATGAAAAATATCGCTAATGAAAGTGCTGCTCCATGTTAATGTTAATTACTGATTGTGAAAATATCCTAAAGTCATCCTGGTGAACATACAAATACCTATCTTATATATTTATTTCCTGTAAAACCCTTGACCGAGAGATATGTCTTGAGTCACTTTTGACAATAGCAATATTTAGTGACAAGGAGATGAAGGTACTTGCTCAAGGCAACTACAATTGGGATTTGAGATCAAATCTACCTGATTTCTCCATACAGAATGATGACAGCTACAGGGAGACATCCCCTTTTAGTCATATTCTTTTAATCTCTCTCCTGATCCTCCCCCATCCCTTCCTCTAACTATTTCTGTGTCCTTATCACTAAGAGGACAAAGAAAGGAGAAAATAAAACCTCACATAAGTGTTATGTCTCCGTCTTTACTGCATTGATGCTGATGAGAAAGGACAACCAATTATTCCAGAGACCCTTAAATGGCATGAGACACAAAATCCTGGCTACCCAGCACGTCAATCAGCGGGGCTAACCCTCGAGTGTCCAGGCTGTCTTTACGGTGACAGCCACAAATGAAAGAACTCTTGTTCGTCAAACCCTAAGCACACGAGAAAATCTATTTTATTTAATAGAGTTTTAAAAAGATTTAAAACAAACAAACAAACATAAGGCCAAGAAGGAATAGAGCAACTGGGCAGTTAAAAAATTGAAAAAATAGAAGCCTGCAAACCTATGTAGATTGGGAAGTTACTGGGATACATAGAAATAAGAAGCTATGAGATATTTTAGTTTTTCCAATTACTGTTACAAACATAATCCAAACAGTTAGTAGTTCTCAAAGTATAGTTCTAGGACAATCTACTTCAGAATCACTCAGAGCACTCTGTAAAAAATAGATTTTGGTGTCACCTTCTGCTTCGG
Organism: Pteropus alecto; assembly: GCF_000325575.1. Lineage (NCBI taxonomy): Eukaryota > Metazoa > Chordata > Mammalia > Chiroptera > Pteropodidae > Pteropus > Pteropus alecto. The sequence goes on from NW_006434825.1 coordinate 7,855,358, forward strand.
AAGGTATGAAATATCTTCTGAGATTATATATTTTTCAAGTTCTTAGGGTGATTATTTACTGTACAAAAGTAAAAAAAAAACACTATAGATATAAAATCATACCTGGAAGTCAAAATTAGAGCAAGATGCTCTAGCAAAGTAGAAACTTGGCCAAATACTATAGTTTATTATCTATTAATATTGAGTTAAGTCTGAGTTTGAGCGAACATATAATTCTATAGTGGTTATTAAAACATAGTCTCGTTTGAAATGAAGCTAAGTTGGTATTTGACCATGCTGCAGGCCACAGCTGGGCATCTGCAGTCTGAGTGATGCTCCAGTAAAACTTCACACAAAATATTTGATAAAATTTTATTAAAGTAGAGCTGAGATTAGTGCCTTCTCTTCTGCACACAAAGATGCAGAAGCAAGGTGATTCAAGCTCTTGGCTAAATTCTAAAGGTCAAAACTAATTCCCTGTTTAAGTGAATTTAATTCTCTTCAGAAATTCTCTGCTGTCTTTCAGATACTTCTGTTCTACACCATCGTTTCACTCAGAAACCATCCTTCCTTCTTAAGAATTTGGAAACAACATCCCTGTGCACATGTGCCAGATGTAGCTTTCATCCTCCTCTTATGATTAATTTTGTAGTTGTTTTTTTATGTTTCTTGACACAAAAGTCTGGGTGTCTAGAATATAGTACTTTCTTTTTAATGTATAGGGAAACAAGAAACCCCAAGCTCTGTTTTTAGTCCTAGAAAAAGCACAGCCCGGAATAATACATTCATTGTTTTACAAAGGAAAACTATTTGATAGTGTCTGAGGAATGCAAAGTGCTGGCATGAAAACGAAGCTGCGAAGAAAATAGAATGAAAAATATGTTTGTTTCGGTCACTCAGAAGCAAAACCTATCGCACGCATTCACACGAGCACACCTAAAACCTAGCAGCCACTTCATACAGATTCCTGACACCAAAATAAAGCGGGAACTACAGGGGAATAAGACAAAGAGAAGGACTGGAAATGAAGCTGCCAAGGAAAACAGAACAGATTTTGCAAAGGTCAGTGCAATATAGGATTAGTTTGGACTAATCCCATACTCCAGTGTAATTGGCAATATATTTCAATACTTCAGAACAAGTATTTCTAGCTACTTTTAATACCAGCCCTGAGCCATGACTATCTAAACAGACAGTGGGCATTAAAGTTCACAGGGCTTGATATTACCTATAAAAATGGAGCCCAGCAGAATTTGATTTTATTGCCCCCTTTTTAGTAGGCCCATAGCCAATGGCGATTAAAGCATTGTGCCATATCTGTCAGCATGCATGGATGCATGGAGATTATTTGTAACAGAATTTAAGACTAGGAGCCAAGTTCCTCAGCCATAAGTCTAGAATACTAATCCTTTCTCTTTCACCTCTCTATCACACCTGTGGCACTCACAGCATCATCAGAGGATCCAGGATAAGAATTCAGACTTTTTCATCTAAAACAATAGAGGTTATGTACAGTTAAGGGGTCAAAACTGCAGAGGCGTAAATGGGGTGATGCTTGGACATTTTCTGCATTATTGGCCCTTCAGAATTTAAGTTATTCTTCCTAATACTACTCCACTCTCCCTTTGGGGAACCATAGCACTGAGTCTAATCTTGTGAGACATAGTTTCAATGTCCTATTTCAAAATCTCTGGGTGCCAGACTCCCCCAGAAACTCCATGTGTGCAGCCAGGGTGGAGGCACAGGGCCAAACCCGGCATATTGGATGATGTCTTTTAGAACTTTGAATCTTGAGCGAGAGACACAGGGGAGTTTGGAACTTGAAGGTCTTGTTCTTTTCAGTGACTGCTGAGGAGTCATTAAACCAGAAGGTTCTACCTGAGCTCTGAAGGTGCTACCGCTGCCTGCATCCTAAAGCTCCTTCATTCCAGGCCTGCTGACTGGCTTGCTCCTTCAACGTTTTTTGTTTCTTCATCACTTACTCAGCTCAAAGCTGATGTTTGTCCCTCTGAGCTATTGTTCTCATACTTGCCCCGTTCTGAAATGGTTGTACCATGACCTGATCAAGACCATTGCTACAACAGCCTTTGGAGGCCCATTTGTAATTTATTCAATACCTAATTCAGCCCATTCACTCCTCTTGCTATCAATTCTGACCCTAGTTTCTCCAGACAAGTTGTATATCTTTCCAACTCTAACACGACTGCTTCCATCGATTTTAACCTACTTCAGTTGGGATCACATTTGGCAGCAAGAAAACTCAATCCTACTACAAGGACTTAAATAAGTAGAGGATTTATTACATAACAATAAATCCCAGGGTAAAACATCTAGAGCTTGAAGAGTGGTTCAGTGATGTCAACAACAGCTAAGTTCCTTCTATTTTGTTCTAGATCTTAGCAGGTATCTCACCCAGTGCTTGCTGGTTGACTGCTACCCCTCTAGGCATCCTGTTCATTTTAAAGGTGGGAATATGGGAAACAATATCTCCTGGCTACATTGGAATGAAATGGTATTTTAACCAGGAAACATTACTGTTTTCAAAAAATAGAGATTTAAATAAGTTAGATGATAATAATTAATATGTCCCTAAAGATTCTAACTGGTAATTCTCTCCCATTCCACTTTGCCTATTTATGAAGGGATAGTTTTGGAAAGAATCTTTCAAAGCCTTGCATAGGCTTGAAACACCAATATACCCTTCATGAACATAAAGATACACACACACACACACACACACACACACACACACAAGCACACACACTCCCTTTCAGGACCTGTTTCAATGTTCACTTTTGCATTGACTATCCAGTGGGCACAAACAGCAGCTCAGTCGCTGTGCTGACTAGAGGCTGAATCGCCTCCAGCTTGTGCCATATACAGACTACTCCAGTAGCCTGAGTCAACCATAACAAAATACCATATACCAGATGGGTTATAAGCAACAGAAGTTGTTTCTAAAGTTCCAGAGAATGGAAGTTACCAGATCAGGGTGCCAGAAGGTTTGTTGTCTGGTGAAGACCAGCTTCTAGGTTCATAGTCACAGCCGTATTCTCCCTGTGTCTTCACAGGGTGGAAGGGGCAAGGGAGATCTCTGAGGTCTCTTCTATAAGAGCACTAATCCCATTCAGGAGAGCTCCATCTTCGTGACTTAATCATCTCCTGAGGCCCCTGCCTCCAAATACCATCACATGGGGGATTAGGTTTCAACATATGAGTGTGGGGGGCACACAAACATTTGTTCTGCATCAGGGAGTAACTAAAAAATTGTCATATATTTTACATGGTTCAGGCAGCTTCCTGCAGTGTTAAGTTGTGGGCTTAACACTAATGCGAGTTGACTAATGGGAGTTTGAATTCAAGGCAGAGTTAAGTGAAGTTAGGTAAATTATTGAATCTCTTTGAGGTGCCATTTCTCTATCTGTAAAATGGGGTAAATAATTCCTACCATCAGGGTGTTCTGTGTTATAAATATACATGGCATGTGAAGTATCTGGCCCAATGCTCAACACAGATTGAGTTCTAAAGATATTCTTTTTAGGCAAAAGTAAATAACTTTCTCAGAAGTCATGCAGTGAGTCACATATGCAAGGACTTCCGTCCACTCAAGTTAGTTTCATCTGGCTAAATTTCAATAACATACAAAGATTTAAATCTTCCAGCATATTCCACAGAAAGCATTTCTTGGCTTCCTGTGGAGTCATTTGTGTCTGCATTTAAAAATAACTCTTTGTATTTCTGTTTCCAGAACAAGGCTTTAAGCCTTGTGCAGACTCATTATTTACCCACAGCATTTAACATGATTTCTGGTACATTGTGGCTATTCCATGAATGTCTAGATGACTAAACATAAATATCCTATTCTGCTAACAATAATACATTAAGCTTCAATATATTCACGTATAAACAAATAGGAAGAAAAAATTTCCATAGTGTTATTGTGAGGACTAAATAAAAAAAACAACAAAACAGCATGTAAAATTTAAAACATGGTTTCTGGAACTCAATAATTACTGCTTTCTCTGAGCTTTAATTTTTATGCCCATACACCAAATTTATTAAATTTATAAATGTATGCTATCCATTTAACCATATCACCTAAATGTTAAAGCCAATCACTTATACAATAAACTCACTGATCAATGTATATGTTTCTAAAATACACAGCATTAATGACAATGGATACTTTTAGAGATCTTGGACAAGGTTACAAATGCTTAAAATATGTCTTCCACATAAGCTTGTAAAACTGCATCAAATGGCCTGGCTACTGATAGGTCTATTTATTCCTTTGAAAGTTCACAAGATCTAAAATCAATGGATACGAGAAGATGAACTCTGTCCAAATCTAGTTCCATTTGAAGAAATTTAGAAATGGGAACATAATATCAAAATACATATAGACAAATATGCAAGATACTTCAAATTACCTTTGCTTCATATCTCCACTAAATTTTCAGGGTAAGAAGATTACTGCAATTTCTTAATTCCTATGATCTCCTTCCAAATACGAGGAATTAATTTAATTAAGGTTATTTAATCCATTCCTTTTATCTTTCAAACTTTTTGAAATTTTTATCACTCTAACTTGTATAATCATAAAATCTAGTAGGTCATGTGGTTTATTTAGGCAAGTTCTGATTATTTTCCACTTTAAAATATTTACATCCTTTAACCCAATAATTCTGCCTCTGAGAATTGTTCCTAAGACAAATATCAGAAATTTATAGACTGATTTCTATTTAAGAAGGTCTTCTGCAAATGCATTTTGGTTGCATCCATTTCTTCTACTGTAACATATATATATAATATTTGAAGAATTTTTAAGTAATTTATGGTGAGATCACAAGGTGAATCACTATGTTGCCACTTAACTTTATGCTTGTAAATATTATTGAACACCTTGGGAAAAACTTTATGATTTATTTTAAAAAGCAAGATATAAATTTTACAGTTTCAATCACTCTGTATGTGCCATTTTGATTTTATAGGAAAAATACTAAAGGAAACATATAGTATAATGCTAACTGTGATTGTAATTTTATAATTGATAGAATTATAATTGATATTAACTTCATAAGCTTTTCTTATATTTTCTACGATGAGCACGTATAATTTTTATAAGAAAATAAATATTTCTAATGACATTGACTGGTTAGGTTCATAATGAAATTATTAAAATACATTTATTTTTTTCTATAAAAGCTTTTAGAGAATGTAGAGCGCACAAACTAGAGAGAAACTTCTCTGTTACAGACTAATGAAAGTTCGAATGATGGAAACTCAAACTATCTCTGGATTAAACATGATTTGACAAAACCACAGGATTATTTTTCCCAAACTAGGTTTCCAAAAAAATCTGTACTATCTTAACCTTGCCATAGTCATGCATAAGATAATAACTATGTTGTCTTGACTGTTTTGACCATCTTACAGATTATTTACTAGAATGCGTAGATTTTTCACTTAACAATGCCAGAGAGTGCTTTCTGTTTTGAGAACTCAACTGCTATTTTTATATCAATACTGAAGCAGTGCCTAACCGGCAGGGATCTTTAATTCCTCTTGAGTTTTCTTACAACCCTTCTTCTAATACGAGGTCTGGGTTTCATTTCCACGCTGCAGTTTTGCCGTGCAGTCTCGGGTGGCCTTTTGCCATGGTCATTACTTACTACTTTTACTCATCTCTATTTTTGATTTTATTCCTCCTGGACTTGATTTCTTGCTGCTCCTGACACCTGCTCCAGCCTGATAAACTGACAGCTCCAATTGTAAATCTTGCCCCGATGCTTTCCTTTCCCAGGAATGGAAAATAGCATGTTCCAATGGGTTATAACACTTTAGCAAATCTCAGGAATCCTGTCCCTTCCACTTTAGAACTCTATTGTTTAGAAATAGACATGCTGCTCCCTTTGTCTGGGAAACCTTGCCCCATACGACCCCCCTCCTTTCAGCTGTCTGGCATTTACCCCTCCAACAAGCTCGATTCAGGTGACATCCTCCCCAGTAACATTCCCAGGCCTGCCTGAAGGCTGGACTATATGGTCCGTTCAGTGCTCTCATAGAGCCCTGTGCTCCATGCCATCACACCACTAACCTGCTTTAATCACGCACAATTGTCTGTCTCACGGTGTTTCTCATGATTAACAACCGTTTTCTCTTTTTCTCCACTTCATACACAGCAAATACTCAATTAAGTATTCATTGAGTAAATAAATAGTCAATGAATGAAATAAGCAGAACGGGCAAAAGAAAAGAAAACAACCACAACAACAACATCATGGGAAACTGATCCCAGGAGGTTTACTCTTAGAAAAAGTACAGGATTAAAATTTGATAGAGCAAGCTCTAATTCTGAATACTAAAAAAGCAGTGATGCAAATGAAATGCCTAAAAGAGTGTCTGTGCGTGTGCAGATCCCCGTACACGTCCCGTACACAGCGACACCCGCCTTGGCACAGGAGCCTGCGTTGGACTCTGACATTACCCATGAATATTCTGATTATAAAATTCCGGCTTTTTGGAACCAGATGTCCTTAGCAGATTTTACTCAATTTCAGTCTTTGATTTGGTTCTCTTTTGAGAGTTTCAGTGCTGAATTATCATGGATATTTCTAACTGGGGGTACGTGAGGTCTATAATTTACTGGGAGATGAAGGACAGCATTTTGCATAGGGCGTAAGTACCTGACTCCAGGTTCCATAAAACATTGTTACCTGTTTCTTTGTCCACTCCCTCTTTTCCCTTCATGGTCAAAACAAATATATAAATGATGCTCACATTTTTTTCTTCTTGCCAGAAAATTCTGTTATTTCCCCTGAAAACTGACCAACTTTCTCTTCAATAATGTGCATGTGGCAGACCCATATTTTAATGTTTTCTACAGTAAACAGCCCCAGGATGACTAAATGTGGGACTCTATTTCCTAGGTCGTCTTGGAGATGAGATTCTCTTTCGGTATATGCATCATTTATAAAGAAATAAGTGTTTTGTTTTCAAAATAAAATTAGCACAGCCTTATTAAATACAATTGGTAATACACACAAAACTAGGAACAAGTGAAACATACACACTCTTCACACCACCATGCAAATCCAATTATTATTAATATTTTAAAGTTATTTATTTTGTTCCTTTGTTCTGCACAGATTTATATTCTTGAGATGTTATACATAAAAATGTTAATTTATTTAACATCGCCATACAGTAATTTCAACTTGGCTCCTTGCTAGCTGCATAACCTTATTAATGTTTTTAAGTTGTATAACCTATCTGTGACTCGCTTCCTCATCTGTAACATAGGGATCATAATAATGGCTACCTCATAGATTCCAAAACAGTCCACTAGACGGTATAAGTAGAACACTTATAATAGACTTTTCTTAATGAAAATTATGACTGTGATAATAATAATAAAATAATAATTAACAATAATTTAGAATATTTCAATACTTTTGAAGTCCCATGCACTACTCTAGATATATTTTTCCTCCTCAGGGGATAGAAGATAGTACAATGTTATGGGAAGATTGCTGACTTCCAGGAAAGCAAAGTATGGCTTTGGTATTGCTACTTGGAGCTGTCTAATTTAGATGAATTCACTTCATAAATTTTGACATCATTTCCCAGCCACTTTTTAATAATAGTGTAAAAAAGATGATTGCTAATGACCTTCCTTACTGTATGCCCAAACAAATATGTCAACTCCAAATCATGAGAGTTACTATAAATTATACCCTAAAGGGGATGGAGAGAAGAGAGAAAAGAGATAATGATGTTTCAGCAGGGTGTGAATCAGTGCTGGGTTGAAAGAGGAATTCGTTTCAGAAACCCTATTTTAATGCCTCCTGCTCAATTAGGGGTTTATCCTCAGATTATTACCCTGCTTTACCCATTATTTAGCACTAAACATTTATTTTAAATGTTTGTTTACCTCCCCAAACTCTCCCATTTTAGAATGGTATACTATTGTTCTCTTTAAAATTATAATAGCAAATATTTTATGCTTTATTAAAAAGAATCTTTGCAATTCAGAATATATGGTTAAATAGTGGGAGAAAGATATTAAATTAGAAAAGAAACGAGAGGCATTTTATCAGTTATACAGAGGTTTTGGGGGGAAAGAGAGAGATACGAAACAAGAAGAAAAACAGGCAGAAGCTCTAGTGTATTTACATTATGTTACCACGAAAGAAAAGTGGCCAAGAACACAGAAGAAGATACATCAAACAGTACTCAGGTTTTAATACAGGTGGTAATAGAACTGCTCAAACAACTCTCAGCCACACAGCATATAAGACTCCATTATGATGAGAAAAATAAATGAAAAGCAAGGACAGTTGGGCCTCCATATCCATGGGTACGACATTCACAATCAACCACACCATCAACAGTAGTTTGAAACCACGAGTGAGGAACCCATGGATACAGAAGGCCAGCTAAGGGACTTGAGCCCTTATGGATTTTGATATTTGGAAGTTTTGGAACCAATCTCCTGTGAGTATGAAGGGATTACTGTAAATCTCATCAGAGCGGGGCCAATGTATTCTAGTTTTGTCCATTCTTAGCAGAGATTTCAGAAGGATCTTGGATAGTGCTTCAGCACCTAGGAATTGAGTTCCCAAGGAAGAAGTTTATGTTAAGCATAATAGGGTTCAACTGAGCTTCTGTGCATTGCCAGTCTTTTGTTTCTCTTGATGACTCTTGTCAGGTTATTTAAACATATTTCAGGAAGCTTCCATCTATCTGCTCTACTCACTTGCATGATGCCCGGCAGCAAACAGCATGGATCCTGTGACTGGGAAAAGGTCATTTCCCCAAGCCTGGTTGGTTGCCCATGTAGCTTATCTTAAAAGCTAAGCTATCTAGGTTTTCGACATTTAGACTGTGCTTCTGATCCTTGCTATTGCTACCAACTTTAGCCTATTAGGTTGGGTCTATTTGTTAGTAGTATAAATAAAACAGAAATTCTACTGATTTGGTACCCATTTACTTCTCTTTGGTTTCTAATATGTTATTGAAATATATAAAACATACAGAAAGAGGCACAGATAAAAAGTGTACCACAAATAGTTTCAGAAAATATATACATTCATGCAACCAATCAAATTGAGAAACAATATTGCAAGAACTACAGAATTCTTCCACTCAAATGTTCATCCTCATAGTTACTACCTTCCAAAGGGTAACTAAATAGTAAGCCAAAAAACAGATTATTTCCACCTGATTTTTTAAACATAATTTAATATAAATGAAATTACACAATGTGTGTCTTATTTTGTTTAATATTAGAATTGTGAGATCCATCTTTGTTATTGTTTACTGTTGAAGTTCATTATTTTCACTAAATTGTGTAAACATACCTGAATTATTTTTTCTATCTGACTGCTGATGAATAGTTAGGTTTTTGCCATTTTGGGGCTTTAATAAATTTTGCTCACATATGTCTTCTTCTTATATACAAAATTTTTATATATTCCTTTTAGGAATCATATATGTGATTTTCTGTTGGGAATATAGCAAGGACTGTAATTACATGGTTATAGGGTATATTTACATTCCTCTTTATTAAAAACGACCAAATAGTTCTCCAATATGTGTATGTTCACACACATTCTGTCTATCATTCTGACTATCATGGGTATTCCTGCCAACACTTGGTGGTGGTGTTTTTTTTTCCCATTTTTATCTATTTCAATAGTGGTAAAACGGAAAGAATTGAGGTGGAAATAACATAATAAAACATTAATTCATTTTAGATGAGAACAAGATTATATATATAAAATATTCAAAAGAGTCCACATTAAAATTAGAATTATTAAGTGAATTTAACAAGATTAATAGATAAAAAGTCAACCAATTATAAATGAAGAAATAACATTTAAAAATAGAATTTGTTACAGCAATCAAAATATCAACTAGTTCTGCATATATTTAACAAAAACAAGCAAGATTTCTGTGTAGCAAATAAGATAATGAGAAAAATAGTTTTATAAACTAAATTAACAGGTGGATGTTGGTGATGGCTGTACAACCATGTGGATGCACTTTATTTTATTAAACTGAACACTTAGAAATGGTTAAAATGGTAAATTTTATGTTATGTAAATTTTACTACAATTTTTATAAAACTAAATAAGATGTCCTTCTTTGTAAATCTTTTAAAAATCCAGAAGTCTCAAAATTGCGATCTCCATCAAACCTCAATCACATCTAAACGAATTTTTTTTGATCGGTGATAATACAGTTATTTAGAAATGAAAAATAGAACACCCTTGAAATAGAACACACTTAAAATACTGAATATTAAGAACAGTGTATAAAGGCATGGTCATATTCAGAGTATTTATGGTATTATTATTAGGTGAGTATAGTTGGGTATAAAGAAAGACAATTAGACACACATTTAAAAAATCTATAGAAAATACAAGCTCAGAGCCTGACATATGAACACTTGAATTATGACAAAGGTGATATAGCACAGCAGTATTTTCAATGAATAATAATAAATCAATTAAATATCAATTTGGAAAAAAATTATGAACTATGAACTGGGTCTACATCTTATGAAAAATTAATTCCACATAGGTTATAGATCTAACTGTGAAAGTTAAAACAAGAGAGTTTCTAAAAAGAAAAGAAAACACAGGCCCATACAGATTGGAGTTGGCAAAGATTTCTTAAAGAGAATACAAAAAGTACTAATCACAAAGGGAAATAAAATATTGAGAAGTTACAAACATTAAAATTAGGAATTTCTATTTATTTAAAATCTCATTAAGCTATTGGAAAAAAAGAAGCTACAGAGTAGGAAAAAATATTTACAACATGTAAAACCATTAATGGACTAATACATAAAATAAATAAATTTAAGCTATAAATATTAGGAGAGGAAATTCAATATTAAAATGAGCAAAAGTCTTGAATAAGCATTTAAAAATAAAAGGCAGACTGCTGTAAATTTATAGTTTAATAACTTTAGTTGCTATTTCGATAGGAAGAATGTTCAGCTTGTTTGAATTTAATTATGGATTATGTGTGTATCAAAAAACAATTCTGAGCACATTTCTTCTCTGATGGTTCTCTGACTTAGTAAGAATATTGATTTTGCTATAATGTGACAGAGAAATTATAATTTCATTATTACTTTTACTAACAAAAATCTCTAATATTGACTTATCTTATCAAATTTATAATAACTTCAAAATACTGTCAGGTATATTTACATGTTAGAACGTACTTCCGAATATTTTATTTTTATTTCATCGGTTAGATGATTGAACCTATATTGTAATTACGTTAATTGATTTTCTAATTGAAGCATATGGTATCACTACAATAGGGCCAGCATCATTTATTTACTTATTTTAAAGTTCACTGATAGTTTCTTCTGCCAGCTCAAATCTGTTACTGACACCCTCTAGTAAAAATTTTTCCCTTTCCATCTTTGCACTTTTCAATCAATTCTGAATTTCTATTTGTTTCTTCTATTATAATAATAATGTTGTTGTTATTATTATTATGTATATCTTTGTTGATATTCTCTATTTGTTGAGATTTAGCCATTATACATTTCTTTAATTCTTTAAACATAGTTTATTTTAACTACTTTCTGTATATGTATCATACTTAACAGTTTCTTTCATGTCTCACTTTTTTTTTTTGGTTGCTAAAACTGGACATTTTAGATAATATATGCTAGTAACTTTTGAATCCAGCCTCCTTCCAGCTAGGTTTATTGTTGCCAAATTTTTGTTTATTTGTTTTCTTGTCACTAATTATTTTTCAGTTACTATCCTGGTCTTCCTTTAAGATTTTTGACCAAGCTCTTATTGGCCCCAGCTGAAATCATAGCCTTAGGTAGCTGTAATATTAATAATTGAGTTGATTTCTCTTTTCTTGGTAACTCCCCAGGAATGGGGCTTTTTCAGGGCAATACGAGACTCATTGTAATATGAACTGTACTCTGGGGATGGGGCTTTTAACAGGGGTCCAGAGAGTGTCAGCCTCTCTGTTGGCTGTGAGGTTACAGCTTTTCATGATTCCTACTCCATGGAGCTGGAGAGGAGAAAGGTGGGGCCTTGCTGTTCTTAATTGACATCCAGTGGTTTTTCTTGAATAAATTCAGTTTTTAAAAGAATAAATTTAGTTTATTTCATGCCTTTATTCACTTCCAGAGTTATCAAAGGGTATATTTTGATAGTTTTGCTACTATTCCTTGCTAAGGAGATGCCGAAGATTTTTAGTAGATTTTAGTTTTCTAATTTTATATAGTCAGCAATTTATCATCATTGCCTCAATACTGAAAAGTAAATGTTGACAAATGTTTTGTGCATTTTAAACTTTCATCAGCTTTCTAGTGAAATAGAAATTTAGGAACTTATTTTTCACTAGAAATATACTTTATTTCTAGGTAATTATTTTCAGTTTTAAAAATTATAAAAGTTTGATTTATCAATAATATAAATAGATATTTGTATATGACTTAAAATTTACAAAACTGCTAATAATCAACCACTATGATCCCTCCAAAAATACAATTCATGATTTGAAACAGATAAGTCATCAAACCACTGTAGAAAATATGTTCATAGTTATAAATAAGTTTTATTTCAATGATACCTAGCCTTTATTTCCCCAACACATTCTACACATGTTTTTGAAATAGAGATGTTGATTAAGTTGTAACTGGAAAGGTACAAAAAGACATAGATTATCACTGGTTGATTTTCAATTTAACTAAATTGAAAAAATTCTGTTTTTGAGACATAGATCTCATACACTACTAAATAGGAACATAGCAGAAAAAGGAAATAAAATATAGGTTTCTAAATCCATCCAAGCTTATTTTAAATCAATTATAAATAATATTACCTCTTTAAAAAATCTGGAACACATGCTAACCCACACAAGACAACAGGTATAAACCAAGACTACCCTAGAAAAACCAAGAGTTATATTAACTGTACATAGAAATATTTGAAAACATGACCAACCTCATTAATCATCCAGGACATGCAAATTGAAAACAATTCTCTTTTGGAAGATGACATTTTATCTGACTACATTATTGTTTTAGCCACCTAATTGACTTTGCTTCTGACCTTGTGCCACTACCAACAATGTGATATTTTTTTTTTTTGCATAGAGCATCGATTGCTTTATTCTTAGAAAATAGAACAGTACCTGACACATAGTAGGTACTCAATTAATATTTATCAATTGATGGAGGAAATAAATAAATGTCAAGCAATAAAATAAGCTGGTATAAATGTACAAAATACCTAAATCCTTTTTTCCTCGTGGTTAAACCTAAGTCAAATTTGTTAGTTTATAATTAACATTCTGATAGGTTCATTGGGAACGTACTGAGTTAGGCACTAGGGTACAATGAGCACCTCACTGAACTACTTGGGACTTACTGGAACATCTGCTTGTCTTTTGAAATATTCAAATGTAGTTGATAGTGACAATAATCCATTGCAAATGTGAATTTTTTAGCTATTATAGGTAATTTAGAACAAAGTAAATTTAGTAAAATATCTAGCAATAAGAAAAAATATGGTGACTTATGATTCATGGTAAAATGATTTGAGAAAAGATTACTATAAAAGTTCTATAAGAAAAATATTTAAAATACATTGAATGGAAATAAGTATGACAGATTCATCTTACTTTGGACAATATAAACAATGGTCAGCTATTTGGATGAATGGCTTGATTTATTCAAAATTATTTAAAATAATTATTTATGTTAAGTGATAGATATTGATTAGAATATTTCTAAGGACTACTAGCTTCAAAGAACTTATGCCTTTAAAGGTTTGCTTGGAAAATAACCTTAGATGCTGTCAAAAAATTTGGCCTTATGAATATTATATGGGCACAAAAAGTGTATATTGGTTGCTCCCAGAGAATTACATAGAACCCAAAAATAAAATAAAATTTTAAAAGATTTGAAGGTGATCTTAGAGGTCAATGACCAACCTCAATTGTGAACTGAATGTGGACAGAAATTCTATGACCTATATTGTCATGACTGAGCAAGACACCTGCCACAAAAAGATACTCGTTACTGTTTATAAGGTAATTAGTTACTTCAGTCTAGCCACTCAGCATGGGAGCTTCAGCTCTAGCATTTTTGATGTAGCTTTCCTTCTCAATAAATACAATCAGAAATGCATCCATGAACTTGAAGACATCGTATAGTTGGTCAATATGCAGTTAATTAATATATGTATAAGTGTTCGTATTAAATATATCTTTCAGATTTAGGTTTACTAAGTTTATCCTCTTCAAAAAAAAAAAAAAGTTGGGCAGTTTCCAGATGGAATTGTTCAATGAAACAAAGAAAAAATACATTTGTATTGGATTATTTCAGACATTCATAATAATCGATTGTATCTATATTGTTTTAATTTGATTTTTAGTGGCTCGGAATTCGTTGATTAGTGGTAAATGCTCCTGTTCTGTTGGTTTGAACAGAACTCCTAAGGTTGTTATTGAAGTTCTTTTGCCAGGACTGTACTTTAAAAGCCTATGTAACAGGGATGGGTCAATGACACACGATGGAGGATGCTCCTTCTGCCACTGTGGAGAAAGCGAAATGAGTTTTCAAGACACTGTCAAAGAGAACTACAGAGTATTTTGTCACTATTATTTTCTATTTTTCCATCGTATGCTGAAAATAATTTTTAAAAAATTGAATCTTTGCTCATTTAAAATATATCTCAAAGGATTACTTATCCCTTAAGAACATAAAGATTATGTTAAAAAGTTGGAAAAGACAAAAAACAAATTCAGAAAGTCATATGAATAATATAACTACATCTGTGTTTTATCAATAAAACTTGATGAGGCAGAAATTGTATTTTCTCCCGGAGGCACTGGGACTAGTGTACTCGTAATGCTATGATTGTATTCCTGGTGTCATGAACGAGGTTAAAACTATATCTATAGCATTATTCCCAGCATCCAAAATACTAATGTACTAGCAGGGGGTTATCTCTTCGAAGCTCGAAGGATTGAATTTGGGAAAATGAGAACAATGTGGATAATTAATCTAATTCAGACACCTGAAAACTTTTATAAGATAAATACTACCTTTTCAAGTAAACTTTTCCTTTTGTCCTAGAGAAGTTTGGAATGCTCTGTAAGTCTGACAATGCAGGCCGTCTGACCTACAGATATACATCATCATGAACTGTTGTTCAAGGACAACCTATGTGAGACTCACTCAAAAAGCTGATTAAGATTCAGATTCTCTGGCTTCATTTTTTTCTGGGAAAGGGCTCAGATATTTACAGTTTTAACTAGCTTCCCTGGTGATTCTGCTATACACTACAGAATATAAAATATTCCACTATTCCAGTGGATTTCAAATATTACCATGCACCAGAATTACCTGGAGGACTCTGTAAAACACAGATTTCTTGTCCCACCTCAGTTTCTGGTTTGTCATATATGGAGTGGAGTTTGGCAAATAGCATTTCTAACAAATTCTCAGGTAAGACCAATGCTACTAGCCACTTCTCCACAACTATGCTTTTCAAATTTAAGTGTGCACAAGAATTCACCTGGAGATTTTGTTAAAACAAAGATTCTAAGGCTCTTACCCCCAAATTCTGATTCAGTAGTCTGGAGTGCAGCCTGATACTTTACATTTCTGACGAGGTCTCAGATAATGATTTATGCTACTAGGTTGAGGACCACAAATCCTGAATTGTATTGAGCACTTGCGCTATAGAATTGCATCAATTATGTTTCCCCTGGTTTGTTCTTCTCCAGTTCACCAAATAACATGAAAAATATTGAGAAAAAATATGTTTGTTTTTTATTCTATCAGCAGCAGAGTAGATACGAGCAAATTACGTTTTGGAGGGTAGTTGCTGGCTACCCACTTTGACCATTTCAGAAGCTCTCTTGTCATATAACCAGAGAAACTCAATTTCTTTCAAATCCATCTTCCAATTCAACTACCAATCCTAGGACCTTACTCTGATTGTGTGATTTGGCACTCTATTAGTTGGAACCAGAAAAAAGGGATATGTCAAAGGAGATATGTCAAGTGCCTAGTTAATTGTCATCATAGATTCACCTTTGTCTGGGACACTGATCAGCAAAATGCATGGTGTGAGCTAGAAAATGTAAAACAAAATAGAATCAAATATATCCAAATGATGTCTGCTGCTAGTGAGAGATAAATATCTAATTTTAAAAATTGTATAATTCAAAATAAACACACTAAGAAATCATTCATTTTGTTGAAAATAATCATTTCTGTTGCAATTAAAATAATAACCAAAAGCAAACTAATTGAAAATAATATATATTTTGAGGGGAAAAATTCACAAATTACAAAACTAATCAAGAAACAACAATCTGATTTTTCGCCCCGAATATTTCTTGCTCAAATGTGAAAGCTGGTGAATGGTGTAAAATAGCAAGCAAATAAGAGAATACGTAATTAATATATTGGTTCTGGAATTTTAGTAAATAAAAGAAACCATCATGATAAGAAAATAAGAAAATAATGTAACTACTGATGATGCATTATCTATGTGGAAGAGCAGTATGTAAGTTGACCTATTTTTTAGGTCAATAAATAATATCAACTTTATATTTTTCCAGAAGTTTTCAACCTAAAAATACTCTTCTACTCCTCCTCCCATCCCCAACACACACATGTACCCATGGCAAGCATGAAAATGCAAGTCCTATTTTGTAATGTACATCAATTAGAGAAATAGATAGAAACATATTTACTTAAAGTGAAAGTGAATGAAACATTTTTACAATAGGCTAACCTGATTTCAATCATAAACAAACACAAGGCAGAAAATTATTCAAAATTCAAAATTCCATTTAACTGTCAGAACGATATATAAGAAATTCATTTTATAAATGAAAATGCTGGAGAGGACAGACAGGCTAATATTTGGCTCATCTGGTAGCTTATAGCAATTATGACTAGTTCTTTATGTATGGTATCTAATTTCATTTTTTAAATAAATTTATTTATTTAAATTAGTTTTAAGTATACAGTACATTGGTTAGACATCTATATTATTCATAAATGATCCCCTCATTGCTCCCTCCCTCCCCTGGCCCTCCACCTAGACATCATATTAATACTAACTGCATTCCCTGTGCCATGCTCCCTATCCTCATGCCCAACTATCGACTATTAATTTGTACTTCTTTAATCCTTCACCCCATTCTCCTAGCCTCCCAGCCCCCCTCCCCTCTGTCTATTGTCAAATTGTCCACAATATTTGTGAGTCTGTTTTTGATAAGTTTGTTCTTTTTGTGCTTTAGTTTCCACATATAAGTGAAATCATAAGGTATTTATCTTTCTTTGTCTGATTTATTTCACTCAACATAACAACCTCTAGGTCCATCCATGTCGGCTATTTTCATTTTTAAAATAATAATCTATGAAATAAATCTCTGGGAGGCTGGACCAACTCTATGTCTCAATTTGTAACAATACCCACTTCAGCATTTCTGGGACGTATTGTAGGCGTTAACACCTGAAAAGTTATTACCACTGTGCCTGGTATATAAAAGGAACTCAACATACGCTTGTTGTGATTATTATTGTTACAACTCTGCTCTGATTTTTTTTAACTATCTAGACAGAGATGGAATATGTGTGTATATATACATACATATATACCATATATATATATTATATATACATATATAACTTGTATATGTATATCCTCTATATAGGATAATAAATTTATGTTTCTGTTGTTTTAATAAGATTGATTCAATTCATTATAAAAACTGGCAATTAAAGAAACTAACACATAGATTTAGGAAAGGTATTTCTGAAATGATACAGGTAAGGACTTATGCCCTTATTGCATTAATATCAGTAATGAGCATTTGGCCTTCTCTAAAGTGTTCTCAAATGATACTTCCCCTGTCACAAAAGATATAAATTTGTTTTTATTAGATAAATGGGATAAGTTTAAAAATCTGCTTCACAAATTTCTAGGCACTTAATGTGTGCTGTCAAATATATCTATAGGTATATAATGCATATGTTGAAACAAACATTATTGATGACATTGACTATCTGAATTCAAGTAAACATGAGGATTCCTAAAATAGATGCTAAAAATTTTTTTTATTGTATTGCCAGTTTCACATATTAACATGAAATGGTGTTGGTTTATAGAGAATGGTTATACTTATGAAGTCTTTTCCTGAAATGTATCGTGAAACTCCCAAAGGCTAAAAAACTGAAAAAAATAAAAAGCAATTATGAAACCTGGTGACCTAAAATGTGTTTTCAAATGCCAATAGTTGGAGATAAAATTTTAGATTATGATAATATTGATCGGTTGTTTTGAGATAATGTTCTGTTGCATCAATAGCAATAAAAGATGGTTGAGGAATGATCAGATACTCCATGACAGGAGGCTGTCTTGGGAAATATGTATACAGATCCATTTTTAATTTTGGAGATTTTGTAATCCATTTTCATTTCAGTTTATAATAATACATTGATAGTGGGTTGCAGGAAAAAATGCTACTAAGATTACTCATTTATACAATATTCTACAGTAAATGAATTGATCTTTCCACTTGATTTGTGGTGATGGCATTTCATGTTTTCGTAGGACTGCAATCCAAATTTAAAAAAAAATCTGGAATGAGGATTGACAGGAATAATGAAAGATTGTTTCCAGTGTCTTTCTTGATGAATGATATTATTATTTCTTTAATTTGCTTAAAGGATTTATTTAGGCAAACTTTAAAAAAAAACATTTTTCTACTTAGGGGAGAAAATATTAACAACGAAAGTATTAAGTAATTCTTCTTGTGTTAGGGATCTAGTAATACTCCTGCCTTATTTTTCAGATAGCAGAGGTATGTAAGTGTGACCCTGCATGTGGCAAGGACCATGGGATTTTAAAGAGAGTGACAAAATATCACCAGGTATTTTTTAAAAATCTAGCATAGCAAGACTTTTGCATTGGCCACACTATAGAATGTAATGCAATTTGACCATTCGAATCATTGCCCAGGTATACACAGTTAGTGACAGAACTAGAACTAGATTTTATTTTTCTGTTTTTCCCTGATTGCATTTTTGTAAGAAAACTATAAAATCACTAAATAAAACATTTAATGTGAATCAATCGTCCAAAATGTGAAGTCAATTCTTTCATAAGAAGAAATGGTAGCAACATATTTTCCATTAAAATTTTAAATAAAAAAAAGTATTTGGGAAAATTAATTTAATACAATTTCTGGAGTTTTGCAACACATATTAATGTCATATGTGACTATGATCACTTCTGCCTTACAACCTGCTTCAGCTTTTGCCAAGAAAATGATGGCTGATAGAAGGAATTCTTTCTACCCCTTTCCAGTTACCGTTAATTTGTCATACTGTATTATTTATTAACTAATGTTAAAAACTAATAAGATCTATTTTATTCCCTTATAGATAATGTTATTAATCATTAAATGAAGAATGAAACCATATAACTAAATATAGAGCTATCCAAATAAAGCCAGGTTTTCTCCAAATCTGTATTGCTATTTCGCGTTCCCTTGTGAATCCATGCTCATGCATATTCAAATCTATTTGCACAAACACATCCAGAGATATACATATACTTATGAACATAATGATAGAAACTAATAGCAGTGGAGAGCTGACCACGTGATGAACATGGTTCTAAGCACTTGGCAGAAAATATCATGTCTATTCCTTATAATATTCCATAAGGAATACGAAGTCATTCATTCTGTTTTACAGATGAAAAAAAAAAGGATAAAAAGAGGACAAAAAAATAAACATTTGAGAAATTAGGAAAGTAGAAGAAGAAGGTTCCCATTTGCAAAGTGGTCTAGAGCAAATACCAACATTTCACAACCAGGGCAGACAGAGCAGAAAATCATTCTCGGTCTGTTTGGGTAGTAAGAAAAAACAAACTTTGAGTGAAAACACACACACACACACAAAACAAAAATATACAACTGTATTCATAGTCTAGTCTGCAAACAGAACAGAAATTACAGAGAGATTTTTTTTCTCTTTTTATAGATGAGCAAGATAATGAGGTAGTCTGGCCAAGGAAAATTAGTTATTCAAATATTCAAAGAAAGATAACATGTTAGAATTAAGTTTGTAAACTGAAGACCAAGCAAAAACTTGCAAACAGCACATGTGGTAAATAGATGCTAGCTTGACAGTCTCAGTAGATATCTTCTTCTAGGACATATTATAATAAAAAATTACATGCAGTTTCCATTGCTTGGGTTTTCTTGTTTACATTAACTACTGGGACTCTTTAGATCTTAAATACTACAAGGAGACCAGTCTTGCTGACTGTACTAACACAGTGTATGCACAGCAATTTTTTAAAGAAGCATAGTAGTTTTAGCAAAGGTGCCTTGGGCATATTATCTAGATGCTATTAGAAGCATGCTGCTTTCATAGTTATTGATTCTCATATGTATCTAGCGAGGGCTGAACATTTATACATATTTGTTTATTGGCATTGTGTCATAAATAGCTTTGAATTGTACACAGGACCAAACTCAGCCATGAAAAACAGAAGGCTAATTCTCCTAAAATGTGACTATTCTTGGATCTATGAGAATGGCTGAAAGATAAGGAGACTAAATGCTTAGCAAATATTTGAGAATGTGTCATTATTTTTAGTTGTCTCTTTGGCAGCATCCTAAACTTACTTCAATTAGGCTATTATGCAAAGTAATTTTTGAAAATAATATTAAGAAATTGCATTATACATGTATAATGATAAAGAATTTATTCATTCAGAATTGTTTATCTTCCTTAGCATTACCCTTGGAGGTGGGGTGGTTATCTCACATCTGACAGCATGGTTAGATGTAAGCTTCTTTTGAAATCTAAGATTATATAAAAGACAGAACATACATCTGACATTAGTCAAACCCATGTGTTGTGTGTCCAGCAGGTCTTAGCAGTTGCTAGTACCGACGATAAATGATAATATGGCTGACGTGACATTTTTACTTGGCAACACTGGGCACAGCCTTTCCTCCAAGACCAAAAAAATCATTTTAAGAAAAGCAGCTAAGCTGGTCCTAAGGATTATTAATCCTGATACTGGAGAGCCAAACAAAAAAATAAAATGATAAATCATGTTATCTTAGACTCTAGCAGAACTTTCAGATAATATAGATGTGTAATATATAATCTTTTAAAAGTAAAGACAAGTATGGCAAACTCTTATGCTTACTGCCTAGGAATTATACTGACTGCAGTCAAATATTTTCTTTATAGAAGTCAATTAGGTATTGGAAACCAATGAAAATATTTATAATTAGAATTATGAAGATCGTAATTCATTGGGCAATATTCTTTTCTTAGCATCACACATTGCTTTCTAGCAAATTAGATTTGTTTATATGACTTATAAATTAGTTTTGACATTCAATCTCAATAGGAAAATAAACATCATACGATATTGAAATGGATACTAGGCAAGGCGGAAATATGATGGTGATGATGATAATAATAATGTATAAGACAACATCTGTACTTTAAGTAGTTTCACTATGGTAAAAGAGGAAAAAAAATCTACCCAGTAAGTATAAAACATGGTATAAGCACTAGCATATAGTTTCATACTATTTTATAATAACTGGGGCACAATTAATTCATTAAGACATGGAGAATTAGTACATTCTTAACAAACTAAATATTTAAAGACATCTAAAAGGATGAATAATAGTTATCAACATAGAGCATAAGAAAATAAGTACTCTTAGAATGTATGAAGAAATGGCATGGTCAGATTTCTGGACATCTGAAAATATATGCTATGCTCATGATGAAAAAAATAATTAAATTAACACACACACATACATATGCATAATTGTGCCATAGCAGAGACCGCTAATATCTTTTCTTCTTGACTGAATAACAATAAGAAAAAAAATATCTATGTTGCTATGGTGATAATGTGTCTAAGTAAAACAATCTCAATTTTGAGACACACTAGCCGATCGGCATAATGATTGGGATAGGAAGTCATTAAGTAGGACTTCCACAAAAATCTCCTTAAAGGCCTCTTTTGCAAATCCCTTTTCCTCATTTTTCCTGCCTTAAACATCACCTTCATCACTGGCATTCTAGCAGTCATATTTCAGTATGAGAACAAGTGTCGCATCTTAGGAATTGTAGAGCATAAGACTGGTTCTAGCGATATTGAGAACCCACAGTCTCAGGCGTGAACAACCCACATCTGTGTTTTTAGTTATGCGTGAGAAAAATAAACCTACAACTTAAGTCAATGTTGTAAGTTGTAAGTTACAAAATTTACCTTAAAGATGTATCTGGGGGCTCACAAATTATATGCATACAATGATAAGTTTAATTACTGATACATGTTAGGCACTTAATAATTGTAGCTATTATTACTACTACTAATAAAAACAGATGACTCCAAGTAACTATAAAAATAGATGATTTCAGGAGGATTCCATATTTTTGTGTATTCTAATGATCTGAGAAAGAAATTTTTCAAAAGGGGTGTCCAAATATGAGATACATTGACAGTATTGTCAGAAAAATTGGGAAGCTTCATTTAGATGCTTACCATCAAAAGTTCTTTTAGAGAAGAAAGACTAGTTATTATTCATAGTCATGTCTAAGAAAACCTTTCTGTGGAAAATTTGGGAATCACTCTGAATTTTTAATATGCAGAAACTTTTAAAAGAACTTCACATTTAGAGAAATGAAAGCTCTACTTAAGGTATCATCAACTTCGAGTTTTCCAAACATCTTCTTGATTAAGGACCCAAAAGGCTGTTGAACAAGAAAAAAGTTGAGCATCTGCCAGAACTTTGCTCATATCCAAACATGGTCCAATGGCCTGGTCCTGGGGCTTCCTTCTGACCAATATGTCCACTCTGTGCCTATTTTTAGCTCTTCCCTTCTTTTGTTCCAGACTTCGCCAATGCAGAATTCTGGAATCTGGGCTTGCAACACAAAGGTTTTCTGAAAAAATGGCTAAAGTTATCAAAAATTTGTGTGAACATTTGTTGGGATTTGTTACAGGCTACCTATTCAAAGGGGAGACAAAAGGGAGCCCACACTGAAGGAAGTGAGACAGATGGTTCAAAACAAGCAATCTGACACTCCTGGACAATGACGATGTTTATGTGAGTGAAAAAGAGGACAAGGTAGTTTTTCTCTCCCCCAACAGAATGTTGCATTATAGTTACCAAAATAACTTTTCATATCTATCAACTAGTTTTATCCCAATATTATCTTATAAAAAAGGCAGCCCGAATGTCATTTTTAATTGTTTTTTTTTTTAACAAATAAGAAAACCAAGCCTCAAAGAAGTTAAATAATTAGTTTAAATTAATATAGGCAGTAAGTGCCTTTATTTCCTTCCTAGAAGTTATTACTATCAATTAATTTTCAAATACGTATTTATCTATCAGTAAAATATAAGCTAAATAAAGTCAGATTTTTGATACTTGATTTTCCTCTGTACCACCTGTGACTGAAACAGTGATCGTCTCTTCATAGGTCATAAATAAATAACATATGTGTGTTTATGTGTATATGTGCATGCACACAAGCAGTGTCAGAAAAGAGTTGAAGCTAAATCTGTGTGACTTTAAAATTACTATATCAACTTTACAACATCATGACTTATGAATTATTTTTGCTATCATGATGCTACCATTACAAAAACTAGAACACTCGGATCCTGTCATAAAATTCAGTTCTTGTTCTTATAAAAAAAAAAGGAAGATATGCAACAAACAAGAGCGAAATGGGAATCAAAGTTTCATTTTATCCATAGATGTCTAAGTGGCTAATTCAGATCCCAATTAAAAATGCTACATAGGAACTTTAATTAGAAACAAAGCCTAATTAGAACCTTTTTCTCCCCTCAGTCTAAATAATTGGGAATAATATGCTTAGATATAAGTGAAGGAGAATAAGAAACAGGAGGAGGAGAGACTGGTTCTCCCTAGAATAAGCCTAATCTCAAATACACACTCAACCATTTAAACTCCAGAAAAGAGAATGTGGTCAGTGTGTTCCAGGACCTAAGATGATTGATTACCAAATGGATAAGGAAAGAAAGATATATACAAAAGGATGAAAGAGGAGTCTGGCTTTTCGTCCTTTTGAAACAATAAGTCCTCTTATCATTAATTGTGGCCAAATCTCAACTATTTCTGAGCAATCTCAAATCAATGTGTTTCTTAGAGGATAAAGATGGAAGGGAGGTTCACAAAGAGTTTGAATAGGTGGCAAATGCAAATCTATCTTGTGCAAAGGGGAAAACGTTTTGGTCATTTCCCCCTATATTTTCTCTTATTAATCCTATAACCAAAACCCTATAGCTAAGGATTTTCCTCTGGCTTACTGTTCTCTGGTGCAGGAAGGATAAAAGGAGAAATTGATGCTGGAGACCAAAATAAAAGATATTGGTATCTAAAATTTGTATTGAACACTATTTTTTCAGTGCTCCAATATACAACAGAGGGTTTTGGTGTGCTACCTATATGGTTAACCTAGCCATATTTCTCCTTTCTGTAAATTCAAAATCAAACAGTGGCATTAAAAAAAAAAAAAATTACAGGTGACATTAGAAGAATTGCAGAACTGAAGTAATTATGCATTTCATTCAATCTGATTGTTTAGACAGTAAACATAACTTTTTCTACAATGAAAGTGATGTATGCTTAATGTGACTTGATGCTTGCTTTCAGTCTCCATTTAAATTTGTGGAACTAAGACTTATTAAGTGTTAATAAAGATCTTAGAGTTTTTTTATGAAATGTAGATTTGATAAAGCTTTACCAAGCAAAATTTCACCAAGCCCCATTTTTATATATACCAAATATGAAGATGAGGGAGATAGAATGAATTATCCATGGTTATACAACTTAGTTAATGTCAAAGATGGTCTAGACCATGAATAAATTCAATCCTGGATTTTTCATAATTTCTATTTTTTCACTAATTAAACCCAGTTCAGTATTTTTGATTTATCTCATTTCGTCCACGTGTTAGCATATGTACATTGGTTTACTTTTATGACCTTCTCCTATTGACTGCAACCAAAATTACACACTTGATGTATAGTGAAAGAGAACAATAATTATAATTTACTCTTAAGAACTGTCGCTGAGTGTTTCTCTGATCTATGCCTGCTCCAATTTATGAATTAAATATGAATTAATTATCTCTCAGATATAGCAAGACAGTTATAATTTAAAAGTAACCTGTGTCCTTTATTTTGGTCCTGGCATAAGAATTCCCCTTTTCTGTCTTTAGCCTCCTTCAAGCACTTTGTCTCTACACAGTCTTATGTTAAGATATAAAAAGCAAATAACGCAAGAAAAAGTGGGAAAAAACAAATTTCTAGACTTTGTATTTCAAATCCAAAGCTGTCAGGAAAACTATGAATGTCAGGTCATAATCAAAATTATGGGAAGGAAATAAATAAATGGACAAACAAACAAATAGATAGTTAGCAAGTTT
Source organism: Pteropus alecto (assembly GCF_000325575.1). Taxonomy (NCBI): domain Eukaryota; kingdom Metazoa; phylum Chordata; class Mammalia; order Chiroptera; family Pteropodidae; genus Pteropus; species Pteropus alecto. Next base: position 7,880,865 of record NW_006434825.1, read on the forward strand.
CCTCTTCCCATCCCCACCCTAGCCCCTCCTTAGATTGTGGAAAACAATATTTTTCTCTTTAGACAGTATGGAGAGAAACATATCTGAGCAGAGACATCAATAAGTTCTGTATAAAGATGCAGAGAAAAAAAGTCCTTTTTCCTGCTTACAGGGTAAAGTCTCGAGATGACAGGAAGACATGAGAGAGGGGAAGTGTGTTTGGCCTGGCCAAGCAAATTGGAACAACGTTACCCAGACAGAAATGCCTGAGTCCCAGCAGGGCACAGAATCAATATAGTATTCTAGTGCCTCCAAGTGGGTACTTATGTGAAGGAAGTATTCAGAACTGAAATAAAGAACTTAAGATTCTGGCATATCTGAACCAGAATCTACATGCACAAACTGGAAAATAAGAGTCGTCTGCCTTTTCAACCCTAAATTTAAGCCATGTCCAGTCTTCAAGAAATAAGACTCAGAAATCCAGCTTCCAGTCCCCGTCAAAAAAAAAAATGACGAAGAAACAAGTAAACGGAGATTGAGTTTGAGATTCTGCCATTATGGTGTTATAGTTAAGATTTACAATGGAAATAAACTTGACATAACTCATAGAGAAACAAAATAAAATTAAAAATTCATCTTAAAATGTGAATTTGTAAAGTTAGATTCATACCTGTCACAGAAATAAGAATCTTCTCTAAAGATCTAACTCTCTTGGACGAAATTGCCATTTTTCTAGATGAATTCTGCAATTAAAAAATTATCAATCAATGCTTTGTGCATGACACAAAGTAAAAATGTTAAATAAATAATTAAAATAGATTTTTAAAAAATTTCAATCAACCTTGAAATAGTTGTCATACATCCTAGAAGCACATTATTTTATTATCAGATTGACATTAATAATAATTATAATGTTGATCTCTGAATTTACATGTGCATATTATGGTCTATCATAAAAGAGCATATAATTTATAGTTTGATGTTGCTGTGAAGAAAAAAGCATATATACCAATATATTATGTTATTTACACAACCCTTCTCTGTTAAATGTTCATGTCAATGTTATTCCACTTTTTGATGAACTGGGTGGACCTGATTTTATTGAGCACATAAAGTTTTCTCAGCTTCTCAGGTTCCCACCTGACCCCAGCTGCCCCACGTCTGTCAACATTGCTTCTTCTTGAAGAGAATGACAGAAAGGGGAATTCTATGAATCAGAACATTCCCTGTATCAGTAAACAATACGTGTTCAGTCATGTGTTTATCATAGAGGTTGACAGATACAAAATCCAGAAAAAGAAAGAGGGTAAGAAGCCATCACTGAATTTCTTGGCAGAGTCAACATATTGAAGATGGAAAATATGTTTTTTACTCCTCTTTCTAAGTAAGATTATCCATCTTAACATACTCTATTATAATAGTACTTGACACAAAGTAAAATGTTAAATAAATAATTTAAATAGATTTTGAAATTATTAGTTTTCTAAATCACAATTGGTTCATTGACTCAACCAAGCATTTGGTAAATGATCAATTAAGGATCATGATATATATTGGGTAGAGATGTACTGTATCTTGTATTATTAGTTTGTGTGAAAAAGCCATCAATCCTTCAATGTTCATATCTAGGAGTGATAATTTACTTCTGCAAAATAATATGGAACATCTATACTGATATTATGGAGTTTATAAACATAGACTGATACTACTTTTATTTACATATTGCTCAGCTATCCTGCTAGGAGCCTTCATTCTTAGGGTTAGGGACTAAAAAAAGTTACATAATTCACTGTTGAATTTACAGCCTGGTGATCCTGTGACAATGCCAGGCTCTCCTACTTAAATTGATTGGGAAACAGGATATTATTCTATACCACTAATGCTAATTTTTTTTAATTAATAAAAAAAGGTTGCTGAAAGTAGAAACATTTTACTGATTACACAACATAACTTGTAAAAATCCTAGATCTGTGCATAATAGTGCTCAGTAAATATTAGTTCCAGTTCTTTCTTGTCTATATTTTTCAAAAACTTTCCTTGGGAATTTCACTGTCTATATTGCAGAATAAGTTCCCAGAGGAATGAAGATGCTACAGACAACTATAACTCTTGGCAAACTACAAACCAAATGAACTGCCTCTAAGCTCTGCAAAATGTCCCAGTGTGGTGTCAAACAGCTTAATCTCTGTTTGAGTGTATTCTCTTTTGGACTAAAGGGGGAATCCCAGAAAGGAAGGGTCTCCAAGGTCTGTGCGTAAACTCTGCCCTAGTCTTCCTTTGTTTCCTGAAGCACATGCTGATAACTTCAAAAAGATGATCACACCCCTAGACCTATCAAGAATGATGAAATTATTCTTACAGATTTCTTAAACATTAACATGATAATGAAACAATATTTTGAAAAAGTTTGTCAAAGAAACAAATTCAACAACTTAGCTAAAATGGACAATTTCCTCTAGAAACTTGACTTAAAAAAATGATATAAAAGGAAATAGAAAATCTGAACAGCCCTATGTGTATTGAAAAAAGTAAATTCGTTATTAAAAAGTATTAACTAAAACAGATAAGTCATGCGGATGCAGTATACAGCATAGGGAATACTGCGATAGCCTTGTACTGTCTCATATGGTTGCTGGACTTACAGGGATCACTTCTTAAGGTATATAAATGTTAAATAACTATGGTATACACCTGAAATGAATATAATATATTATGTTAGCTATATTTTAATAAAAATCTTTTTAAAAACTTCAAAATTAAAAGATTTTATTAAATTTTAAAAAATGCCAGTTCTATATATTTATATATTTTTTTGTCAGATGGTGCATTCCAGCAAGTATTCAAAGAATAAATAACTCCATTCTTCTTTCTTACTTGTAAACATTCAGAATATAGAGGAGAAAAAAATTCATTTGATGAAGCAAGCATAACATTAATACCCAAGACTTGACAAAAATAAAATTTATAAAAGAAAATGATGGACTAATATTTCCAAAGAATACGTGTGAAAAATATTTAAGAAAATACTATCAAACTAAATTCAATTATGTATTAATATATAGCATATCATGATCGAATAGAGTGTGTCCAAGAAAAATAAAGTCGTAATAATATTTGAAAAGCAATTAAAATAATTTACAGTATTAGCAGAAGAATAACCAGAGAATCATAACAACTTCAGGAATAGTATTTGATATGTAGCAACACCCACAACCTACTGAAAATGCAAATTTTCTGAAAATTAGGAACAGAAGGAACTCATTCTTTTAGATAAAGAGACATACAAATAATAATAGCTAACATCAGAATTAATAGTTTAATATTGCATGTTTTTCAATCATATTGGAAATATGGCCAATATGTTTTATTATCTCTGCTCAATAATTTCCTGGAATTCCAAGCCCTTCCAATAAGAATAATAAATAAACATCACAAGGATTGGAAAGGAAACTACTATTACTTGTGGATGACATGATTCTTTACACAGGAGGTCCTAAGGACTCCACAAAAATCTACTAGAATTATTAAGTGAATTTAACTCTTTCAAATGATATAAGGTGAATGAGTTGAAAAAGTCTGAAATGTTGAAATCTCGATTCTTTTCAAATTGGTCTGTAGAGTCCACAGAATCTTAATCATAATTCTAGCAAGCTTTGTATTTTGGGTAAATTGAATAAATGATTCTAAATTTAGGTGGAAATTCTAAATTTAGGTGGAAATACAAAACTCGAGGTTACCCAAAGGAAATTAAAAAGAAACAACAAAACTAGAGAAATTACACCTCCTGAATACACTTGCTATCTTGCTATATAGTTACAATAAACAAGATAGCAAAAGCCTAAACACATGGTTCTGTGTGTGTGTGTGTGTGTTGTATGTGCATGTGCGCGTGCACGTATCTGTATACAATGTATTTTCAACAAAGTAGTCAGAGTAATTCATTAATAAAGTTTTCTCAACAAACTCTGAATAGAAAAATGACTATCTATAGAGAACAGAGATGCTGTACCATAAATTTGTACATTTGAAATTTACATAATATTATTAACCGATGTTACGTCAATAAATTTAATTTTGAGAAATAGTAATATTTGCCTTTACCTCACACCATACATAAAAATTAACTAACAATTAATTATGGCCCTAAATATAAAAGTGAAAATGATAAATCTTCTAAAGAAAACATTGAAGAGAATCTTTGTGAACACAGAACAGGCAAATTTTTGTTATTGTTGTTATTGTTGTTTTTAAAGATAAGGACACATTTTTAAAAGTGCAATTTGGAATTAATCAAAGTCAAAAAATGTTTTCTCTTCAGAAAATACCATTGAAGGAATTAAAGAGCAAGTCAAAATGGGGGAACATTTTTGTAAAACACACTGACAAAAGACTTATCCAGAGTAGACCAAAAACCCAGTTTATAAAATGAGTAAATGATTGACATAGACATGATGGGGTTCAGGACATGCTCTGCCAAAGTATGGCATCTTGGCATAGTGAAAATTTTAAGCTGAAGGCTTTTGAGAAACAGTATGTGCAGGGAGGACTTTCCGAGCTTCCTTCTGAAGCAGGTCATGAAACCCTCATGTCAGATGTGCCCTCCCTATTCCCAGAGGAAAGGAATGTCCTCATCTTCAGGACACCTCGGCCTGTCTCAGCAGTACTTGTCGTTTCCCATTTACTACACTTAGCTCATTCCCTTGCCGTGCTATCACATTTTTCCAAGACTCTCCACTTTTCACCAAACTTAATATTCAAAACTCAGGTTTAACTGCTTCTTTGAGTCTTCATTTCTTTCTGAAGGCTCCTGTGTCACGTAAAACTGATATTAAATACATTTGTATGCTTTGTTTGTTTGTTTGTTTGTTACACTGCTTGATGTTATGGGGGCCCTAGCCAAGAACTTAGAAGGGTAGAGGAGAAGGATGGTATTTCCACACAGATGCTCCTCAAGGGAAGATAAATGATTGGACAAAAAGCACCCTCCCTCCCAAAAAAAGTTCAACATCATTAGGCCTCAGGGAAATACAAATTAAAACCACAATGACATGCTACTACTTACTTATTGAAATGGTTAAAACAAAAAGGGCTGATGGTACCAGGTGTTAGCAAGAATACTGATAAAAGCGCTCATAAATGTTGGCAGAAATATAAAACAGTAATGTCACTTTTGAAACTCTTTGGAACTTTCTTTAAAAAGTTACGCATATGGTCACAACATGACCCATGTTTACCAAAAAGAAATGAAAAAGTATGTCCATACAAGTCTTGTACATGATGATTGCAACAGGTTTATCTTTAATAGCCAAAAGTTCTAAACACCACAAATATCATTCAGGCTTAATGGACAAATAGCACGTGGTCTGTTCCCTCAGGAAAAAATAAAAAGGAAGGAAAGGAGGGAGGGAGATAAAAAAGGAAGGAGGTAGAGAGGAGGGAAAAGAGGAAGGAAAGAGGGATGGTCTGAAAAATGTTTACTAGTCTCTATTTGTGCTGCTTTAATAATTTATGTTTTTATAAGTATAGATCTTAAAAATTGTCATTTGTTTAACATTTCTCTCCTCTTCTTTACTCTGAGTTCCTTAAGGAAGTAATTATGAGTTACTCTGTTTTAAAAACACCTATCACCCTAAAAAATAATATTATTGAAAGGATATGCGTGCATGTATCCATGTGCTCGCCCACACGCATGTGCACATAGGCACACACACGGCCACACACAAATACTAACGTAAAAAAATCTCTTTTATTCCCTTAAATCCTAAATGCAGGTGGAGAACTTTAAAAAATACATGTGGTAAGAATGATCATCACTCTCTTCTGCAATGCTTTGACATTTATGTGGTGCTAATGTTATCATAAAAAAATAACACAACCCTTATTGAATCATTACTGGTTTATTCATTTTATGTTTATTGGTTGAAATCTGTAGCATGTGCTTGTTCAGTGTTCTGCTGGAGACTTAGGTGCACAACATTTTATTCCCAGAAGTAAAACTGAAGCATCGAGAGAAGCTGGAATAATTACTGAATACTTTAAAAGTGCACATGTATGAGCACTAATGTTCCCCTGATTCTCTTATTACATAATTTAGCCTCGTTTCTTTCTTTTTTTTTTAAATTTCCACATGAACTAAGGAGTATTTCTGTGTTGAAAGTATAAGATGGAGCATAGCACACAGAGAGAATGCCAAGCACTGCAAAATGTATTTTTACCCTTATTTATTATTAATAGTAATAATAAAAATAACTACAATTTATTGATCACCAAACCTATAACCACCATTGTGGTAAGAGGTTTATATTATAGCATCTTCTTATTCTGTTATATGTTTTATTTCTACAGATGCAGAAACTGATATGCAGGGTAATATAAAACTTATTCAAGGTCACATAGCAAGTAAGTGGCAGAACTGAGACTTAAATGCTAACTCTATTCCCTTGCTCTGAATTTCAAAGCAAAGATTCTAATTCCAGAATACCTTATAAATAATTTATTTTTTTCCTTCCTTCAATTCTTCATCCCTCTCTCCCTTCTTCTCCTCCTCACTTTCTTCTCTCCCTTTCTCCCTCCCTCATGTAAGGTACTGTTTTATGCTGGTGAGATCAAAGAAAAAGTTTATGTTGTAGGTCTAATAAAGGCTCAGGAAGGTAATCTGGGTTTTCTGTGGGCTGTCAAGAGGAAATAGTCTAATTTGAGGAAAAACGAAGAGCAGAGCCCAAAGATGAGTGTGGATGCAGAACGTATAAGAGAATGACCCTATTTGGCCTGAGTACAAAGTTGATTAGGGTTTGTGGGGGAAGATGAAGACATTTCAAAACCATCCCATCACTAATTCTGGCCTTGGGGTTTGGTGTGTATAAAGGTTTGGTTAGATCCCAACTCCTACTTCCCCTGGAAGTGAGAGCAATGGAGTGGAACGTTCATTGATAAATGGCATCCTTGTAAGAGAAACAATCCAATAAGAGAGTTTGCTTTACAGTAGGTTCTGCACACTTCCCTCCAAGTAAGTTCAAGCATCACAGACTTCACCCGCCTCCATTTATAGACCAACCATGGCTCCCCAGGGAGGAGGGGTGTGCAAGGGGATGTGAACAAGAAGTAACATATAGCAGTTATAGAAATATGTCAAAAAGAGTCAAAACAAATTTCACCAGCTACTGTTTATGTACGGAATTTTTGGAGAAGTAACACAATGTCCAGTGAACTCGTTCAGAGATCTTTCTAAGGGCTATGTGCCTAGACCTAGGTGCTTCTTTTTAAGGAAAAAAAAAAAAAGATATTCCATATTGGTATTGATCTTTAATCAGTTGATCATTAACAATTCAATGAAATCTATAAAGTCCCATACTTGATTTCTTTACATATGAATTTGTTAACAGCCTGAGAGCCATGTAGAGTCTGAAAATTATCAAGGTTCCATAAAGATCTTTGCAATTTTTTATGCCTTCTTCCATTCTTTAATCCTTCCTCCCCTCCCCTGTTTCTTTCCTTCCTTTCTTCCTTCTTCCTCCCTTCTTCTTTACTTTTAAAAGAATATAATCTTGATAGTTACTCCAGAAATGAGAGCAGGAAGATGAGATGGTAAAGAACTTAAGGGTAGTTATCAGCAATTTGGATTTAAAGTTTCAAATATTCTGCTTCATGGGTGGGTGTGTGTGTGTGTGTGTGTGTGTGTGTGTGTGTGTGCGCGCGCACGCGCGTACACGCATGTGCCCTGGATAAACTATTGAATTTCAGCATGTCTCAGTTCCCTCTGTTAATGGAGGTGGGCGAATCCTGCCATCTTTCTGTCACTGTGCTTTACCTCCATCCTCATCAAAATCCTCTGAGGTAAGAACCATTATTTCCCCGTCTTACAGAAGAAGAAATTGAGTCGTAGTGAGGTCATATTACCCAAAGTGACAAATTCACAATGTCAAACAAGGTCACTGTCTTATATTACCCATTCCAATCAGAAAGTCAGAATAAAGTAATGATAAAAGGAGTTGCTTTTGGTATCACACAGACTTTGACATTACCAAGTTTTTATTTAATGAGTCAACTCTGAAATATGCCACACTGATTATTTCCTAACCGTCAAATTATATATCTAAAGAAAATACTCTATGATTTGTTAGCCATGCTGGTAGACAGAGTTATAAAATATCAGTTGTCCTCCAAGTGCTATATAATTTCCAAGAGCTAATATGATTAAACAGTTGGAGAAAAAAATTAAACAAACACAATTTGGCGGGCATATCCCTATTCTGTTGATTCTGCTCAGACACAAATGGTCACTCTGCAATTAACTAATTGTGCACTTGCAAAGTTTTCTGTCTATGTTGACAAGGTGAACAGAAAGCTTCACTGTCAAAATGAAGCTATTGTCTAATGTTTTCAACATTAGCCTTTTCAAAAGAAATCAATACAAATGCCTATTGGGAAGCCAGAGGCAAAAATCATCTCTCTTTAAATGAGAAAATATGTGGCAAATACACCACTTACAATTATAAATTAAAATCTCTTTCAGTTTGGAAGTAGCAAGCTATGTTTTTGATGTTGAGTGTTTACTATTTATTTAAAGTTAGATAGATTAAATTTGACCAAAGACGATGATAATGAAAATCTGTTGAGAGCAAACAATGCATGAGCTGGTAAAATGAGCTAAATTGTATTGACACTTACCTGGTTTTATTTATTCATATATTTTCTAATTTATCATTATAGCATCCTTATGAGAATGGTGCCTATATCACATCCATTTTTAAAGAGTGAAGAACTAAAGGATATAGAAGATTATTAATTTGCTTAAGTCACAGGACTAGTCTTCAGAGAAACACAAGATTCAAACCCAGGTGGTCTCACGTTGGAACCTATGCAATTACATACTGCACCGCAATGTCTCTCAAATAAGAGACTCCAGAGTCATTATTTTATCTAACATTCATAATAACCTTATGAAATGTGTAAGATCAATATTACCTATAAAGAAGCTATTTTTTGGAGGGATTGGCTCTGCCAAGTGATACAGCTAATAACATGTCAAAGAAAGATACTGATCTGGGAGGTATTTTTTCCCCCACTAATAACTGATTATTCTGAATCACTATTTTTTGTGTTGTTGTTAGGAAATAATTATTCCTCTCTGAAATCCATGCTATAAAAACATATTCCTTGTCATTCATAGAGGGGCGGTAAGTAAGATGTTTAGGCTAGCATGAAGTTTAATTCATCACAGTTTTCAAATACCTTAACAATTTTGAAGCTTTCCAAAAAAAAACTTTCTACTGCATTTGCATTCTCTTTCAAAGAAACCTCTTATGTGATTAGTGCTTTTTCCCCAAATGACTAGTTGCAAATGAGGCATTTTCCTTAAAAATATTTTCAACTTGAGGAAATAATTTATCCAAGCAGGAAACTCTCCTCACTGACCCAACACCTGGGAACTTTCATCACTAAGCAATACTTTCTTGCATTTCAAAGAAATACCACAAAGAAAATTAGCATTGCCAGATCTGTACCTGCAGTGCAGAGGAAGAATGTTATTATTCTAAAGCTTTAGTATCTGGCTGGATTGAGTAATCACAAGTGATTCAAAAACCTCTGGCATTTATATTCCTTGGACTTATATGCTGACCTTAAATTAAAAATGGCATCTCTGTTATTTATTAAATTTTAACCTTAACAAAAATGTTTGACAATAAAGTGATGGGTATTGATGATGAAACAGAAGCATTCTTGCCACATGGCTAATTGAATATCATATTTGAAATTAATTTGTGACCTACAGAACCCTTTTCATGGTGATGGTTATAATTATGCACATCACCTCAGAACACCAAGCAGAGAAATTTCACTCTCTGGAAGTTGAGCTTTGCGCATATCACCTCCCTCAAAGTGCATACAAAAACAAAAAAGTTAGATTGTATTATAAGTTTTAGGTTTTTCTTTGCTTTTTGGAATATTTACAACCCCAGAAGACATCTTCAAGTTATGTTTGAAGTCTCTGTCTGATGAACTAGCACTGGTGTAGTTCGTGATGTTAGCGTGTGAGCTAGATAGATGTCATTCCTGGCATTATGGAACCCTAAGACAAATGATTCTAGTATTTCCTCCTCTTGAAGAAATCTGATAAATTGATAGTCATGGCAATAATTCTTATTCAAAAACTAAGCACAGGAGGTGATTCTTCTCCAAATCCACTTCCACAAGAAGTTTATGTTATCTCTACTCATTTACCTTTCCTGTTTCAATAACAATTTCTACTTATTCTTTTATTCATGGTATTGTCGAAGCGTGTAAGGAAGACTTCATCCAAGGGGGCTATCACCGTAGGTGGAGTGGTAGAGAGCACTGCAATGAAGTCTTACAGTATGGGAGAGAGATCGGGCTCAGATCTGAAAATAGCATGGGCAAGTGGGAATTTATAGCTAGGGAGCAAGAGTAGGGGTCAGCAGATGTCAAATTACTAAGAGAAAACACAGGAGTGAGAGTGGGGGTGGAATGCGGCTGAACTAACCTAACAGGATTCTTGCTGAAGGCAGGTGAGGGCAATGAGACATCACCTGGGGGACTGTGGCAGTTTCGGAATCTGGTCAGATTTGGAGAGTGATCAGATATTAAAAACAAGGAATCTGGCTAAAGTGACTTAGCAGCTTGTGTGCTAAAATTGGACAATGCAGAGATAAACACAGAAGTCCAAGAATCCAGGCCTCGTTGAAAAATTGCTCAGAGGAGCCTGGGTAGAGTTTGGTCATGAAGAAAATCTTTGTCAAGACGTGAAACATTTCTTCCCAATATTTCATAGATATAAAATGTGAAATAATTATAATTTTCTAAGAAATGATCTTGAATTCAAATGATTAGACTGCTAGGACTGATCCGCTATTGGGTTTCTTTTAGACCATTTAAATCTTTTTACGTTTCTGTTGATCTCAGTTAATTTTTCTGTTTCATTTGTGTACCATCATTTATATTTATAATGTACATTATTCGATTTATAGACCTGGATTTAAAAAAAAAAAAGAACTTTTAAAACACCAGAGGAAGTAGGGAGGGAGACCCTGGTTTCTCTTCATGTTAAAAAAAGATCGAACTCCTGGTCCCACCCAATCCAATATATCCTTCTCTGTCCTCACCCTCACAACTGACATGGCAGATGTGCCTGCTGAAGTCATCAAAGTCATCAGGCATGGCCATTTGCAGTGATTTATTTAATTCATCATTTTAGGAAATTAACTCACCTTGTTTTGTAAAGCTGCTACAGACAAGAGTCTGAGTTCTAGACATAGCTGTAGACATACCTAAGAGCTTCCTAAGGCTGCAGATGGGGAACATCTAAGTAATGACAGCTTAATATTGTTCCAGTTGAAAGCAGGGCTCTGATTAAAAAAAAAAAAAAAAGGCCCAGAAAGACTTCTAACCATTCTCTACTCCAGTGACGTGTAGGCATTTACCGGGGGGCGGGGGCGGGGGGAATCCTTGAATTTCTATGAATTTTTGTCAAATAGGCTCTTATATAGGTCTTTAATTTGTATTATTTATTTGTGCATCCTCCAGATTATTGAAAGTGACAGCTGAACATAATAACCCTTATCTCTTAGAAGCAGGAGAAGAAAATGGGACCAATGTGAGGAAAGAAAAGTAAAAAATAATAAAAGTAAACGACAAGAGGAAAAATCCCTCAGACTTAAAAAGGAAATGGCTATTATTGATATCTAAACACTGAGACTCAATCTAGATATGATTTCCAGGAAATGGTAGGACCAGTGAACAAAAATGGGTAAATACTTCACATTTCTCTATATGTGTGTACATCTATGTTATAAAATGTAAAAGGCATATAGAGAGAGTACACGTACATGCATATACATTAGGGCATACAGCTTGTATGATACAGCTTTTCCAGGAGGTGTACTTTTACCATAATTTCATAAATAAGCATGTTGACAATATGGGAGAATGAACATGAACTACGTTATTACTAATTTGATATTTTCTAAGCACACGCTACGTACGTGCAGAGAGCTGAAGGACAGAGTCCACTTTTGCTAGGAACAAAAAAAGAGATTACGGAGCTGAAATCTATACTGGAGTCAAAAATGTGTGCAAGTATTCTCCCACAGCCTCTGTAGAGGTCTTAGCATAAATGCTGACTGCATCTCCAAGTGCTGCCGAGTTTTACCTTAAAAACAGATTGGAATTCATTCACCACAGGGCAGAGGAAAGGAGGATGAATTAGGAGGACCTCAGAGTGAAGATGCTTAGACACAACAGACAGAAGACATGCAGGAGGTAAAATGTAATTTTGAGGGAAAAAAATCATAAGATAAGATTGGATTTTTTGGTATAATTTTTCTGAAAATGCAATTTGTAGCAAGTTATATTGTCTGTAAAAGAATCCCTACTGCACTTCTAATGTGCTTTTTAGTATCTGAAACATAAAAGCACATCAGAATACATCATGTGCAAACCCTGGCATTAAACAGATTAGAAAACTAAATGTCATACAGTAACATGGTCGGTTCTTGTGCAGTTAATTTAGTAGAAAGGCAGAGAATCGCTGCAGGAAACACTTCCTCTAGTTATGCACCCTGCAGCTAAAATACCTTGTATACCTTTATTTGAAGGAATAATAACTTTGCTGAAGTGATAAATTTAAAGCTTATGTGGTTTTTGGATGGCACCTCAGCTAAATTATTCCTGAACTGGGCTGTGTATTAAGAGACACAGATGTTAGAATGGACAAGAAACGTCCCCATTTCCTCTGTCCCCCAAAGTCCTTTGGCCTGGACACCATTATTAGGCTCACTGGTTGTTAACCATTCTAGTGAAACAGACCTGCCTTCTTGTCTTTGACCTTCCCACTCTGCTTAGTATATCTTTTTAAGGTTCTTGGTTTTTACATAGCCTTATGGTTAATGCATCACATTGAAAAAAGTACATTTATCTACCTTCACTTAAAAAATAATACATTAAGACTTGACACTATCTGGCCATCAGGTCAAGAAAGTTAAATTGAGCATCATGTATTCTCCAATGGTCTTAAAGCAAAGTCCATCACTCCTGTTAATTAGAGCTTTTCATGTGCGTTCTCACTGAAATCACCTTGGTAGCTGCCTCCAGCTCTCACCTGATTCTAATTAGTCCCCTTGGAACATTAACCCAGCTCCCTCCTCCCATCCCCATCCCTACCTCATGATTCATGTCATTAGAAAAACTGATAAGTGGGCTACTAATATCTGCTAGGTAAGATCTACAATTGTGAGCTCACCATTAAGCCATTTGCTAATGATAAAGGATGGCTTTCTTATGGCAGGCATTACAGAGTATCATTGCCTAATGCCCTTTAACGTGGGTAATTAAGCACATCAACAGTAGAGATAATTTTTTCACAGTGGGGGTTACGGAGCAACTTGAACAAAAAATATACCTTGCCCTGGCCAAGTTGACATCTCTATAAAGCATTTAAACAGACTTAATGAAGGTGCTTTACATATTGGTGACTAAAGCAGTGAGTACTCTCCTGGCCTTCTGAATTCAGGGCAAAATACACTCACAGAAATTTTAAAAATTGAGCAATGAGATGTAGGGGTCAGAATAATACCCCTTCCAAAGATGCTCACAGCTTAACCTCTGGAACATCATGAATATACTACCTTATCTAATCAAAGGGACTTCATCTTGAGATGTTCCGGATGAGCATCACAAGAATCCTTAAAGTCTGTGGTCAACTGATAGTTGCCAGAGGGTCGGGTGGTGGGTGGAATGGGCAAAATAGGTGGATGGGGATTAAGAGGTATAAATTTATAACATAAGTGAGTCACAGGGATATAATATACAGCACAGGGAATACAGTCAGTAATATCATGATAACTTCATACAGTGACAGGTGGTTACCAGACTTTACATGGTGGTCACTTTGAAGGGTATATAACGTTGAATCACTATACTTTCATTAAAAAGAGCTTTACATTCCAAAAGTCTGTGGTCAGAAGGGGATGCCATTACTGAAGAATGTTCAAAGAGCTACACAGTCTCTGGCTTTGAAGACAGAGAAAAGCAGTCTGAGACAAGTGGTATCTACAAAGTGAAAAAGGCAAGGAAATACTATCTCTCCCAGAGCCTCAAGAAGGCATGGAGTCTGAGTAACACCCTAATTTTCGCTCAGAGACCCCATGTTGGGTTCTGATGAACAGAACTATAAGATCAAAAATTTGTGTTGTTTTAAGCCACTACGTTATGTGTTACATAAACAGTAGAAAATGAATCTAGATAGAAATTTAGGAGAAAAGCTCCCTCAGGAGAAGAAAAATGAAGAACTTGTTCAAGGTTGTGTTCATGGCATTTATCAGTGTCTGGTGCATAAACAGAAGCACCAACATTATTTTTGAATCAATAAATATTTATCGACAACCTATGAAGTATTAGCAACTTAATGTAGCTACTATGTTAAGAACATTGTTTGTTGATGGGAAAACTGAAGCCCATTCAGGTAAATTACTAGTTTAGGCCATATAGTTTTATGAAAGAAATTGCTAATTCAAACCACAGCCTAAGGTATATAGCTACCAATGTTCTAATTTCTGTTAACTATCACTTAGCATCCTAAACAGATCTCTTATAATATTGCTTCTAGTTACTTGTGCATCCACCCAATTCTTGAAAGTGATTGCTGAAACATCTCTCTCTCTCTCTTAGAAGTAGAATAGATTGGAGATGATATAAAAAGTCATGTGGTGTTCTTTGAAGGGTATATTACATAAAAAGATGTTTGTTAAAATGATGAGAGCTAACATCTTTCTACTTGCCAGCCATGACTCCAACAGCTTTGCCTACTTTAATACACTTATTCCTCAAATTAGCCCCCCAAAATAGGTACGACTGGTAGCCTCACCATGGAAAAAGGAGTAGGAGGTAAAAAAAAAAAAAAAGAAAGAAAGAAAGAAAGAAAAAGAAAAAACAATGAAATAATTTGCTTGAGTTCACATTTTATGAATACCACAAGTGGGATATAAACTCATGAAGTCTGACACCACAGTCACACATTTCACCTTAAACAGCCTTGACCACAGGGGTTCTGACATATGTCCTCTTGCCAGAATCTTTAGCCTTTGATGAAAGCAGTAGTTCATCTTCCAAAACATATGCAGAAGCATATTGTGGACATGTACATTTTTATAGGGTATATTTCGAGAATCAAATACATAGAATTAGGGATAAGCGCACTGGAAATATACATGGTAGAAAATAAACTGGAGATCTCAGATGCAGAATCAAATTATGTTTCTAGTTGAATTTTGATTTGATATAGAGAGACTAATAACTTATCACATAGCTAATTAAATGTTATATATTTTCTTACTCATTCACTTCTTGACCTTTACCACAAATCACACTAATAATTTTCTTCTCCATATGTCTCAAATATAGATAAGATTCCGTATATTTAAAAATGTTATTGGCCAAACAACAAGAGAAGGGCATAAAATATACACTAATCTCAGAATGTTATTATTTTTTTGTTTTCTTTTTTTTTTAGGTTTACTTCAGTAGCATATACTAGAAAGGGCTGATTATGTATTGTCATGTTAAAGACTTTTGAAACATTATGAGTTCTAAGAATCAGCAATCCATCAGACAGGGTCTGCAGATATTTGGATAGAATAAGTTATTGTTACAAAGGCATACATTTAAGCAGCATTTGACCTGCATTATGATGATATATTTGAATATCAATGTCATTGTGTGGTTGCTGGCAGGGGTCTTGCCATTGCTATGTATGGTTTCATCCAACAACCACCTATAAAAAGCCGTTCCTTCTGTGTGTGGATGAGTGCTCTGTTCCAGATGAATCCTAGGTTATGAAAAATGAAAATCCAGATTTGCATGACAAGTGATTTCAAATATAATATCGTATATGAAATAATGAACTAATCCCCCCCTTTCTCTCTCCTCACTCCCTCTCATTTTACTTACACAATAACATAGTATATAAATGCAACTCTTTAACTCTGGCTTCTAATAATATTTGAAGAAAGAGAGTGCTACTCCTATGAAGAAAGATATTCACATGATCATCTGCCTCTTTAAAATTGAGAAGCAGAAAAAAACCCAAAATATATCTTTAATAAGGAATTGAGGAAAGAGATAATCATAGACACATTCTGGCAGAGGCATCTGTGAATTGATAAAGAAGGAATGCATGTGGTTTAAGAATGGAAAACAAATAGAACTTTAACATCCTTAAAGAGAGATTGCCGTCGGTCACAACATGAACACACTGTGTGAGCCGCAAGTGCTCAGCCGCCGGTATCTGTCAGTGTTCACTGTGGGCTGGACCCTGCAGTGAAGCGCAAACCATATTTTTCTCAGGATCTTTATTATTAAAGAATCTGCATTAGCACAAATTCTAGATTACTGATTGTGAGCATTGCATTTGCTAATAAAAAGAGTGAAAGGAATAGAAAGTCACTCTTCATAGGCCATCGCAGTGGGGACTATATTTACTCAAGAAACTATGTATCATAAATTCACAATTTGAGAATTTTGGAAACAATTTTATGAGAAATTACAAAATGCAATGGGTGTATTGTCTGCCTGGGACACTAAGGAGTTTCTGGGGGCTGTGGAGGACTCTCCATTTCTCAGTGCCCCAATTTGATTACTAAGAATAATTCATACAGCTCAAAGGGAAATCTGCTTTTACTGTGCTCTTTGCATTTGGGGAGAAAAACTATACAGAAGCATATTTTCTATCATAGAGGGAATTAACATATATCCCTGAGTTTGGCTTAAAATAATTTCCTGTTCTACAAAACCTCATAAGCAACATCCAAAGACATTTCTTCAGTGGTGGAGGGTGGAGGTGGGAGTGGGGCGGGGCATTCTGTAGAACTTTACTAATAGATGCGGGATCGATGTTGATTGGAGAGAGTTGATCACTGGTGTTCGTGACTGTGACCACTCAGCAGGACAGGA
>NW_006434825.1:7897868-7914481 GCF_000325575.1 Pteropus alecto
AGCAGGAAGCTATTATGCCCTAAGCTAATGCATGAAATACAAAGATAAATATATATCTTCTCCCAGGAAAAGATGAGAAAACAATGTGGGACCAGTTTCATCTTTTTTATGTGTTTTAACAAATTAACTTTTGCCACTTTATTTTTTGTTTTATTGTAATGTCTCCTCCCCCAACTCTCCCCTACCTCCAACTCCTTAGAATGGGATAATGAGTTTGAGGAAGATTCTTGCGGAACTTCTTGGTAGATGATGAGCTTAGAAATTTGTTTATGGGACCCTCTGATGGGGCCATTGGGAGTTCTTGATGAATACACCAGGAGGAAGTAAAAGCTTATCTAAGTTTATCTTAGGAGATTTCAAGAAATTCAGAACACAAAGTTCCTTCTGCCTCAAAAGAAGCTCATCATCTTTGTGCAAACAAGGATTTGATTTTATGTTACATGTGCATATAGAGAAGAAGCATGCAAGTGATGGTAAATACCTTGCAGAGAGTCAACTGAGTTTATTTAAATTAAAGAAGAGAGTGTCTTGGAGTAAGAGAACATGATACCCTTAAAAATATAAGAATTGATATTATCACTCCTGACCAATAAAAGTCAGCTTTCCATCATGTTTGGGGCGAAACAAAAAGTCTTGTTTTGGAAGGCTGACCAGGATCAGCCTCCCAGTGACCAACTTGCTTTGCAGTTTTACATTCTCATGCCCTAGTCCTTAGGATTTCTAGGTCTATGGCTGACTTTTTTTTTTTCCTTTTTTCCTTCTATCTTATCTTGACACTCCTCATTTCCGCCCAACTTACTTACTTACTCTGTTATCTGGCCCACTGGGATCAGCTACCCATCGGATTTTCAGCCATGCAGGCTGCACTGCTGCCTGGGTTCCATGTCCCTCACACGGGAACGCCTCCCCATCTGCTAGGCACAACCCACTCAGTGAAGAAGAGGGAGTGGACTATTTCTTCTACAATCGATAAAAGTTGTACAACTTAGAAGGTGAATGGATGACAATCATAAATGGGAGTGAAGGGACTCTCAGCTCTGTAACATAAATAAGATTATTTTTCATGGCAGCCAGGAGCACTGCCTCGAGTCAGACTGTGGGGATTTGACTTCTTACTATCCATGTGGCTTTTAGATAAGCACTAATTTTTTGTGAGTCTCTGTTTTTCCCCTAAAATGTGTAATGGAGCTAATAATAGTAACTCATAGCACTATTAAAAGAATTAAATCAGATAATTCATATAAATGTTTTAGCCCTGTGCCACAATAAATTGTATTTATTGTTTAGGTTATCCATTACTCAAAGTATCTAAAACTTAGTGGCTTAATACAACAATTAATTATTATTTCTAACAGTTCTGAGGAATCCTCGCTCTCAGCTGGGAGTGCCTATTTGGGGCCTCTGTGCAGCTGCAGTTGGATGGCAGCTCTGGATGGAAGTATCTTAAGGCTCAATTGGACTTTACATCTAAAAGGCTCCTTCTCTTGCATTCTGGGTAGTTTATTGGAACAGTCAGCTCATGTTGTCAGCCAGAGTGCTCATGCCTGGCTTCTCTTTGTGGTGTGGACTTCTCACCGCGCAGCAGCTAGGTTTTAGGAGAAAGCATCACATATGTTTTTAAAGCCCTTGCCTCAGAATTCCCAAAACATCATGTTCTATGTTATAAACAAGTTATTAAAGCCAATCTATATCCAAGGAGGGGAGAAATAGACTCTATATCTTGAAATGAGGAACAAAGATACACATGAGAAGGGAAGGTATGAATAGCCATCATCTTTTAAAAATATCTATAACAATAATATATTAATAACAAAACTTGTTTCTATTAATAAGAATACTAACAGTTATTAACCTCCGAACCGCAGTTTCTTCATCTATAAAATGACATTTTAATGAAATCTTGTGCATAAAGTGCTTGAGACTCTATCTAGAATTTAATGTAACAGTTCTCTATAAATGAACTTTTTAAGGAATATTCTTACTTGGGTAGTTTTTTTTTTTTTTTAGCTTTGCTAGTAACCTCCAATCATATGTAACTAAAATTTGATGACCTTATGAAAAAATGGATTTGTTTTGCTTTTAATTGAACTACTTGCTTTCTTATCACATATATATTACTGGCCTCAGAAAATCAATTGATTTAATACATTAGTCTCAACTTGTTGAATATGACAAAGCACATGATAAAATTTAAACATTGTTAATATGCTAACTTCTATATTTATTCAGAAAATACTTTCAAAAGCATTACAAAGAATTATTTCGCCATATTAAATTTTTAAATATCTCATTATTCCATTCATGGTGATGGTATGGTATGTTTCAATATAGAACAATAAAATAAATGAAATGAGGGAAATATGCATACCTAACGGTAATAGTTCTCAGTAATTTGACTAGTTATTACATTAGGCATTTTTAAGAATCTGTATCATTTTTCTTTACCTTTTAAAATGTTTGAAAAATAAGCCATGAGTTTGCCAAACATGATAGTTTTGAATTCTGGAGAAGTGTAAAGTATTGTGTTTCTCTCTCTCTCTAAGGTTTTGTTTTGATCAAAAACTTTTACCTTCCACTATCCTCCTATGTAGAGTCTCACTGTACTATACTGGATGTGGTGTGAAATCCCAGAACCACCACAAGAAGGAGAATAAAAACTGGGCTGTCCAAGTCGACAGAGGCCTCAGAAGGCCACTTTGGGAAGCTGTGCAGAAGAATCAATAAGCAGAAGAGGAAGGCAGCCTGTTTCCTCTGGCCACTCAGTGCAGAATCGACCTTTAACCAGCCTAGCAGGCTTTTAGTTTGATTAAGACTTTAATTTTGCAGCAAAGAAATTACAAATTGAAAATATCTAGTAGGTCATCTGTCTTGGCACTTCCACAATTACAATATGCATTATGACATATAATTATCATCAATGACAGGAAAGGGAAAAAAATGAACCTCTGCCATTCACCATGACATATCCCATTTTTCCTTGGTCTGTAAAGTTGTCACTAGAGACATCTTTTAGATTTATTACTTCTCTTTACTCCATGCTATATACAAATTCCCCACAAATTTTGGCTGAATAACATAAGTTGGAAGTGGGTCTCAAAATAGAAGCAATATTAGTCTGTCATTGGCCACCTGCTATGATGCAGGTCCACTCGGACACTAAACACAATGATTGCAACTCCTCTGCAAACTCTGCGTTTCTCCCAGTCCTGTGTCCTTGCTACGATGCCTCACCTCTCTCACCTCAAACCCCTCCTGGCCCAGGTTTGTATGCTACACCAGGAATGCTGCATCAGCACCGAAACAACTTCCCTTTTCTACCACTGATGACTGATCAATGTCACTGATGACTTTACACTGCCATGGGGGCCAAGTGTCCGAAAAGCAAATACAGAAACAAATATTCAAAAGAATCACGAGTGTCATCTTTGATTCATTTTCATCTCTTTTGTGCATACACAGCTCCAAGCTTTTGCATCCAGTGTGTCCTTTTCCTAAAAAGCATTTCCCCTTTGCAGCTGACTCCTTGTCATCATTCTGATTCCACCTTGTCATCGTTCTGATGTCAGTTTAAACGTCACTTCTGCAGAGTGGGCTTCCTTGACTGCTCGATCTATAGCAGTGCTCTGTCATTCTTATCACCTAACTACAACTTATTCTTCACAGGATCGTGATATCATTGAGTCGTTATGTTTATTCATTTAATTGTTGTTTATTGTTTGACTCTCCAACTAGAATATACGCTCCAGTGGGCTGGTACTTATTTCTGAGTTGTTTTACCACCAGTGCCTAGGACTGTACTAGAAATAACTCGATGTGTATGTAATAAATAAATGAATAAACACATGAAATGATGTAGTTTGAGGTCACAACACCTACAAGAGATTTGGCATTCACCCATGTAGAGCAGCGTGAAGGTGGATGCTGTATTCTCACCCTAAACATGAGCCCTCAGACAGGGATGGGTGCCCACACGTCATGGGCATCTTGAGCCCCAGCAAACCTTGCAATAAGACCTGCAATCTATTTGCAAATAAAACAGTAAAAAACATGCTTCTGTATTACTACTTTTCAGATATGTTTTTAAATGGCTACATAAAAACATTTTCTTACTAACTTGTATCAATAAAATAGGAAATCCTAATTGAAAAAATGCACAATAACCATGGGATTCAAGAAAACCACTCTGCCAGAGAGAGCGTGAGGAAACGACAAGAAGAGGGTCAAATCGGGGTGTAAATTCCAGTTCCTCCACTTCTTAAAGTAGCTGACTTTGCCCTAGTTACTGTAGGCTGTGTTTTTTTGCATGGGTGCATTCTCACAGGATTTCTTGTAAAGATTATATAGAACAGGTTGATCTGGTCCTAAGAAGATACTCAATAAATATCAATTCCTTTCCTCTTACATTCAATATTCGATGTTACAGGTTGAATTATATCTCCCCAAAAGATATGTTAAAAGACCTTATCCCCAGGACCTCAGAATGCAACCTTACTTGGAGACAGATATTGCAGATATAATTAGTTAAGATGCGGTCATACTGGAATAGGGTGGGCCTTAATCCAGTATGACCAGTGTCCTTATATGATGATGCAAAGACACACACAAACACAGAATGTCACGTCAAGATAGATGTTAAGACTGGAATGATACAGCTGCAAGCTCAGGGATGCCAAGGATTGCTGATGACACCAGAAGCTAAGAGAAAGGCATGGGACGGATTCTACTGTGGAGCTTTCCCCCAGAGATGGCAGCACTGCTGACGCTTTGATTTTGGACTTCTAGGCTCCAGAACTGTAAGACAATACATTTCTATTGTTTTAAACCACCCAGGCTGTTGTACTTTGTTACAGCAGCCATAGGGAGCTCATACATCCAGGGAGACTGCTGCTGGAATATGTTCCTGGGCAAACACATTTCCAATCTTTCAATTTCATCTTATCTTCATCACATTGTATCTTTTGAAAAAATGCCTTTTATTTCTCAGCATTTCTAACCCTCAGACATTAGACAGTTATGCCCTTAGTTTTTTTTTTTTATAGCACAGATTTAATTGCTGTAATGTCTCCCCATAGATCAAACTCTCGAGTCCTTAAACTGTTTCTAATGCCAACTGTGCAATGCTTTCTTATTGCAAGGAAGTAGCAATGAATTGTCTCCAACAGAAAAATGTCACCAAGCACTAGTCTGATATATTTAGACAGCTATGACTGCCTTCCTGCTATACATCATAAAGCATACCTGAAAAAGATACACATTACATTTATTCCTCTTTTTCTTTTTTCTTATTAGTTTGAGGCATGTTAAACATGGTCTTCCTAGGCTGAAATCCAGTTTATAATCAGTGTGATTTGTGATGTATTTATCTTCATGGAGACACATATTTTTCTTCCAATAGTACTGCATATTGATTTGTTATTTTTAATTCTCTGAGGCTGTTTGAAAAAGTAATGGAAGACCTTTTTTCACAGTTACTGAACAATCCCTCACTTGACTTTCTTTTGCAACCATTTGGTATCACTTAGAAATTTCCATAAGATGATGCTTTATTGCTCTTTCACTAAAAAGAAAAAAAAACCCCTCAGATATAGATTCATATTTTAGACTGATTTATCCTGGATTTCAGGCCAGCATTGCCTGAAGGGGAGTTATTTTTCCTTTCTGACAATGTGGCCTGCCTACCAAATGGTCTCTGAGAAGAGCCAGTCAGCAACAAATGATTCAAGTGCTAGGCCCTATGCAAGGGGCCAGCATCCTGAATGAAGACAGACAAGAACCTTCCTTGATAAAATTTAATTATCTAATCAGAAAGACAAACAATAAATATATAATTGCAAGCATGTGAAATTTCTCAGCAGATATTTATAGAAAACACAAAAGAGAACACCCTAACCAAGATTTGCTTAGTCAAAAAAAAAAAAAAAAGTTGTTTGAGAAATGATGTTTAAGCTGAGCTTTCAAGGCAAATAAGTATTATTAATCAGGTCTATAGAAATTTCGTAACTTAAGCAATATATATTTGTAATTTAAATTAAAATTAAGTAATATTTTCAGATTTAAAAGACACAGATATTATATAAATTTTCTAAGATAGTGGCAGAACTGGGGCCCCTAGGGGGCTAATAGCTTCAAGACCTATGATCTTGACCACTATATCACACTCATATATGCTCCCTGCTGCCTAGAAAGCTTTTTCTTCATTTTTATTAAAGGCTCATCTCAGGTGATATATTGGCCAATCCTTCCCTGAGCAAGAGGTCTTCCAAATTAGATAGCCTAATCCCCCTCTGCAAAGTTCCTACCTCTTGTTCATAGTCTGGATCTCTTCTATTATATATCAACATTTATATTTATATGTGTGTACATATCATAGGAATATTATTCTGAGTCTTTTTTCATTCTTCTAACTTTATCCACCACACGTCTCTTCCACTATTAAGAAAGAAAGAGATAGACAGACTAGAAGGAAGAAGGGAGGAATGAGAGAGAGAAAGTAAGGGTGGTCAACTTTGCAAAGGATAAAAACAATTCATGCTTATACCACCCAAAGTGACTTGAATAGTGGTATGAATGTAGATGCCTCTTCTGTACATAAAAGCTGACTTGAAGGTCACTTACAGGTTAACTGACCATATATGAATGGCTTTATTCATGGGCTCTTAATTCTATTCCATTGATCCATATGTCTCTTTTTAAGCTATTACCATACTGTTTTGAATGCTATAGATTTGTAGTGTGGTTTAGAATCAGGAAATATGACTCCTATAGCTTTAATTTAGTTTATTTGAGTTATTTCTCTTCTTTTGTTTAATAGTCTAGCTAAAGTTTTGCCAATATTATTTATCTTTTCAAAACAATTTTTAGTTTTATGATTTTCTAATGTCTTTCTAGTATCTATATATTATTTCTTTTTAATTAAATTTACTGGATGACATTGGTTAATAAAACTATATAGATTTCAAATGTACAATTTAATATGCTATATGCATAGTGCATTGTGTGTTGACCATCTAAAGTTAAATATCTTCTATCATCATATATTTGACCTCCTTTACTCCATCTATGATCCCCCTCCGTGCTTTCCCTCGGGTAACCACCAAATTGTTGTCTGTGTCTATGAATTTTTGTTTGTTTGTCTTGTTCATTTGTTGCTTTCAGTTTTAAATCCTGCATATAAGTGAATTCACATGGTTCTCAACTTCTTCTGTCTGATTTATTTCGTTTAGCATGATAATCTCAAGATTCATCCATGTTATTGCAAATGGCAGTATTTCATCTTTTCTCATGGCTAACATTCTATTGTTTATATGTACCACATCTGTACCATATTCTGATCTTTATTATTGCCTTCCTTCTGCTACCTTTGGGCTTAGTTTGCTCTTCTTTTTCTAGTTCCGTTAAGTGTAAAGTTAGTTTGCTTATTTTAGATCTTTCTTTTTTTCTGAAAGTAGGCATTCATCTGTATATACTTCCCTCTTAGAAGCTCTTTTGCTACCTTCCATAAGTTTTAGTATGTTGTTTTCATTTTCCTTTGTCTCATAATACTTTCTCATTTCCCTTTGGATTTCTTCTTTGATCACTGGTTGTTCAGGAGTGTGCTGTTTAATTTCTACATATTTGTGATTTTTTCAGTATTGCTCCTGTTACTGATTTCTAGCTTCATACCACTGTGGTTAGAATGCATAGTTGACATGATTTTATTTTTCTTAAATTTGTTAAGGCTTGCTTTGTAGACCAACATGTGATCTATTCTGGAGAATGTTCCAAGTGCACTTGAGAAAAATGCGTATTCTGGTGTTGCTGGATGGAATGTTCTTTATGTCTGTTATGTCTTTGTGGTCAATAGTGTTGTTCAGGTCCACTGTTTCCTTATTGATTTTCTGTCTGGATGATTTCTCCAATGTTGCAAGTGAATTATTGAAGTCTCCAACTATTATTGTATTGTTGCTTTTTTATTATCCTACTCCCTCCTAGACTACAAAGTTTTTACATGGGAAGAGGAATTTTTCTCTTGTTGCTTTCAAAATTCTCTCCTCATCTTGAACTATAACATTTTGATTACAATGTGTCTCAGAGCAAGTTTCTTTGGGTTGATCTTACTTGAGGCCCTTTGACATTTTTCATCTGGATGTCCACATCTCTTCCATAATTTTGGAAGCGTTTAGCTAATATTTCTTTATATAAGCTTTCTGCCTCTTTCTCTTTCCTCCTTCTGGGACTCCCATAAAGCAAATGTTAATTTACTTTGATAGTGTCCCATAATTCACACAGGCCTTCTTCATTCTTTTTCATTCTTTTATTTTTTTGTTCCTCTAACTGGTTAGTTTCAAAAGACTTGTCTTTGACACCACTGGAAGGGTGGTACTGGGACAAGGGTCCTCTTCAGGATCCACAGTTGGGTCCTCAGACACAGTGGGCTTATTACCAGACACACAGATGAATGTGGCTCCCTTCAGGTCCCTTGAAGGCCTACTGCCAGGTCACTGGTTGAGTCCCCAGGTGGGCAAACTGACCCTGGACTATGTCTGAGAGAGGCTGGAATCAAGTCCCAGGGCTGTTTCAAGTCCATTGCCAAGATTGAGGTCCTCAGGCCTAGACTTGGAGGCATGGATGACATGTCTCTTGCTAGGACAATGGTGAGGCTACACTGCTCCCTGACTGTGGCTAGAGGGGTTGAAGCCAAGTATAGTGCCATTTCAGGATTTCCTGCAGTGCAGACAGGACTATCTCTTGCTGGATCTTTGGGCCTGAAGGGCTACCTGTAGACTGTGGCTGGGAGGGACTAGAGTCAAATATATGGCCCTTTCGAGGATCTCTGGGTCCACGCAAATTTTTGCAAAAATGTCCACTTATATTTTGTGGCTAGAATGTGTTTATTACTGAAAACAAAACAGCATTTTTCTCCTCTAGGTTTAGTAATTTTTTCCTTGGAAACTTCACATAATCATACAATCCTGATTATTCTATAACATTATTGATTTGAGTTGCAAAGATGTCACCATAAGAACTTCTCATTTCCAATACAGAGAAAAAGAAACTTGCCCCTAAAGCTAATGCATACAGGTGAGAACAGGGGAAAAATCGGAAGTCTAGGGGCAGCAAGAACTGGCTCTGTATGAAATGAGTGAAAAAAGAAATTATCCCCCATTCCAATAACATATAACTTGCTAAAAGCATCAGTTGACTTTTGTATTCAATGAAAAATGTGTAATTACCATGGCAATCCCTGTAGGACATGTTACATATTGCACACGAGAGATATGAAGAGATAAATAGGGACGAGATCTCTTATAACAAACAGCAATTTCTTTTTATGAAGATTTTTCCCATATGAAAGACTAGGATTTGACATCTCTCAAGGGTATCTTTCCCAACAACCCTGACACCATGTAGAAAGGGAACAAATGATTCCTTAGGGTGACTTTGCTGATACAAAAGCTTTTCTGATTTTATACAGTGCTTTTATTTTACTTTGTTGCATAAAGAGATTTAGACAGAATGTATCCTAGAACAACAAAGACCTGCGTGATCATTTCCTCCTATCCCTTGGGCATTGTCAGGTGCCCCTGCCCTCTGCCTGCTGTCCTCCATTCTAGGCCTAGAACATATCGTACCTTAACCTTGTGATGTCGTAGGTATGTGGCCTGGCTTTTACTCTCAGTCTGGAATGTGGCCTTTTATATTTTCTATCATTCACCCTCTTGGTTTCACTCGCAGCACCATAAATATCTGTATCTTATTTGTTTTGTTTCCTTTAACAAAAGCATCATTCCATGAGAACAGGGTGATATTGTGCCTTTGTGCCATGATTTAGCACAGTATTGAACACATTCTTAGCACTCAGTACCTATGTGTTGAGTAAATTAAGACAATCCCTTAATTCTTTTTTTGTTGAATTCTCAAACCCCGATTTCTGTAACACTTTTTATGATCTTGTCACTGCCTCTCTCTCTCTCTAGAGTCACCTTTCAAAAAAACCCAGTTCTCATCCTATGTTCCAGTTGGTCAGTGCTTCATTACTACCAACATGGCACATTTTCTTTTTCTTTCTATACTTCTGCAAAATCTGTTCTACCTCCCTGGAAGTGTCTTGACATTCCTACATCTAGCTAAATGGTACACATCCATCAAGCGTCAACACAGGTTGACATCTTCTCTTCCTCCTCACTGTTCCTTTAGTTTCTTTGGTTTCTGAACCATATAGTCGCAGGCATTCCAGCACCATTGTGACCATACATCCATCACGACACTTCATCCATCCAGAACACGGCAATGCCTTGTCATTTCACAATTCTCACATTAAAACAATTACCTTATGCCTTCTGTGTCTATATTTACACTTCCCATGCCTTTGAAACTTTGCTTCTTATAAACAACTTGGAGAGCGTATAAAAATATCCAGATTTCTAGATTCTGATTTGAGAGAATAAATTACAGAACCTATTATAGATCATGAGAAAGATATGTCTACAAATTGACTGGTTCTGTAAGAGCATGATATTTGAAAGGTCTTCTGTGTATTAAGACATCATTTTTTTTTTTTTAATTTTCTTAAGAGTCAAACTTCTATCTCTACCATGCCATAGCAACACAATACCATTTATTTAAGACTGGGTTGAGAAATCTCACATCTTAAAAGCATATTCTTAAAATTGCTCAAATGCACTGTTTAAAAAATTTTTTTACATTCATAATATGAAAAATATATATATAAAAAAATAATGGTCTGGTCATTTTCCCAACTACTGAGCAATACACCGTAATGAGCTATTCAGGTCACATATGATTCCCTCCCTCTTTTTTAAAAAAAGAGAATTGGTAGCTTCTCTTTCTTCTCCCTGCTACTATCACCACTAATCAGCATCATTTTTTTTCTTCTTCATCATTGGAGGTATAATTTATTAATGAAATCTTATGTTTTCGATATATTATTTCATCTGGTTCTTACAACTTTCTTGCCATTAATAACACTAGACATTGCTTCATAACTACACTTGAGGGCCATTTTAAACAGCAGAATCTCAACAAAAAGCACAGAGATGCAAAAACTGTGGCCCTAAATAAACTGAGAAAAATAAACTTGTTTACCATATGAGCTTAAACAAGAAGGCATATCATCTCTTTGTTCAACCTCAATTGGAACATGTGGGTTAGAAAACTCAATTCTTTTTACTGCTCTGTTCATGTCTGTGAATGCCATGCAAGTGCCATGTGGTCATACTGTATTATTTTTTAGAACATTATTTTACTTGCAATGTGTCCTGAAAAAAATCTTTCCACATAAACCAAACAACATATATATATATATACACACACACATATATATACACATACACACACACATATATGTATATATATACTCTCATTTTGATGTTCATATTATATTCCACTTTATAAACGTACTCAATTAATTTCTTCTTTTCCTTATTTGTGGACTTTCAATATGTCTATTGAAATAAATATTTTCATTAATACATTTTTGAACATTTATAGCCAGCTTTTCTTTCAGTGGATCTGATGAGTCTAAACATCTCTATAATTTAGAATTATGATGCTTATTGCTCTATTACTCCATTTAAGCATTTTAACACATTTCATACTCATTATAGAAATATGAAAAAATATATTTTCCAGAACATGAACTAAATATTATGATGAGCTAAATCAATGTCATTTTAATTTTTGAGTTTATTTATTTACTAATGAAGCGGAACAAGTTTTGATTTTTAAATTTATTTTTGTGTGTGAAATGCTGTTTACGTCCTTTGATATGTAGAAGGCTTTTTTTTTTCTAATTTGTCAGATAAATTTTGTTTATCAATTATTTTAAGTCAGGTTATTAGAGGTATAATTTAAACACAATAAAACTTGCTCTATTTAGTTTAAATTTCTAAGAATTTTGACAAACTCATTCAGTTCTATAAATACTACCACAATTAAGATATAGAACAGTTCCATCATTTAAAACAACCCCTCCTCTCTAATCTCTGCAAATAAAAATTTGTTGTTCATATAATTTGCCTTTACAAGAAGGTTATATAAATGGATTCATATGGCAGAGTCTGTCTTTCAAGTTATTCTTCCCCTTAACGCAATTCATTTAAAACTCATCCATGCTATTCTGTAATCAGTAATTCCTTATTGATTGACTGATTGATTGCTCAATATTATTCCAAATTGAATGATGTTCTACAGATTTTATTTTTATACTTTTGCCAGTTGGCAGACATTTGGGTTATTCCCAGTTTCTGGTAATTATGAAAAAAGCTTTAGAAACTATCATACAGGTTTTTATGTTAACACATGTGTATTTTACTTGGTTAAGCAAGGAGGAATGGAATTGTTTAACTTTAAAAGAAATTAGGAAATTGTTTTCCAAAGTAGCTGCACGATTTGGTATTCTCAACAGAGTGTATGTGAGTTCTAGTTGCTCAGCGTCCTCACCAGCACTTGATTTTTTTTGCTTATTATCTATTCTACTAGGTTGATAATAATACATCATTGTGGTTTTAACTAAGATTACCATACTGTATGATATGTCTCAGATTATTTTCATACATTTATTTTTATCATCAATTGTATTATTTTTTCATTTAAATTCTAAACTTTCATTTCTACTGTAAAAAGATGCATCGATTTTTGTATATTGCCTTGTATCTTTCGACTTTGTTAAACTCAATAATTTTAGTAACCTTTCTATAGATTCCATTCAATTTTTTATGTAGATGATTATTTTGTCTGAGTATAGGCAGTTTTTTTTCTTCTTCTTTCCACTTGATGTCTTTTTTTTCTTGCATTGTTGCAATGGCCAGTACATCCTGTACGTGATGAATAAAGGTGATATCAGACATTCTTGCCTTGTTCTCAATCTTAGAGAAAAAACATTCAGTCTTTTATCATTAAATATGATATTAGCTGTTTTTTTTTTGTAGGTGCGCTCATCAGATTGTTTCTTTCTATCCTTACTTCACTGAGAGTTTTATTTTACCATATTTATCGATTTTCTACTAACTACGTAGATACTAATTTTTTGCCAAATTATTTTTCTTCAGAAATTCACATGGGGAATTTTATTAATTTTCAAGTGTTGAACTAGATTTTTTTTATAAGTATGGATGCAGACCTTTGTGGTCATGTATACTATAAATATTGCTCCCAATCTATCATTTTTATTTAATTTTAGTTGTGTTAAATGTATTTTTGTTTAATAAAATCTATTGACCTTTTATGGTCTCTATCTTTGGTGAAATACAATTAGTTAAATTTTAATATTATATAATCTCTCATTCAATTTATGTATCAGAATTTATTCACTCTTCATTCATCTTAGGCTCTTTAGGTTATTATACACAAAATTGAAGTATGTGTTTTCATGCTCATGCCTTCCAAGCATATATTTTCTTTATAGGTAAGATACACATGGGAACTGAGACCAATGAATTAAAATACATTAAATATTTAAATGGCTTTTAAAATATGTTACACAGATGCTATCATAAAGAATGATCCTAAAGTATACTTGCACCAGCAAAATATGAGTTATTGCGCAATGTCATGGAAAATGCAAACAGTTTAGCCGGATGCAATGTAATCGGGGTCAGGGAATGCTAAAAATATGGCATTCTTAATTCACATTACTATTTTTCTTGTAATTTTATATAGTTTTTAATTTCTGTTTTATGTTAGAAACCCAACATACTTGTCTCTTTAGCTATTAAATTCCATTGTTCCCATATGAACAACTAGCAGGGTGTATGAACCATGGATTTCATTGTCTTTATAATGTGTTTATTTACTCACTGCATTATTAAACTCTCTCTTTCATTAAATGGTTGATTATATTATTTGGGAATCAACAATGAGACAGATTCCAAATTCATCAAAAACTTACAGATACTTGTAAAAGGTTAAGAAACACTTTTCTTAACCTTACATGTGAATTATATGTGTATGTATTATCACATGTATTATAACATGATACAATATTATATGTAATATACATGGTATTGTATATTACATCATATATATGAGAGAGAATTTAGTTACTCTTTAGTTACAAAATAACAATAAGAAATATGTTTTTACAGAGTTCAGGGTTAGAGAGAGAGGAATAAGAATACTGTTGTAACATGGCATCACCAGTAATATTAGGAAGAAGCATAGGAAGCAAAGGTAGTCTCAGGAGGCATTCTCCAAAGCAGATAAAGCAAGTCTGGGACCCTGGGAATAAATGCTGTCACTCGTCATCCATGATATGTTCCAAATGAACAGCAATAACATCAATTAGCTATGTTTCTGGGGGTGATGGGTTGGGGTCTTACATTAAAATCAGATAATTATCTTTTTTATTTTATTTTATTTTTAAATATCTTTATTTTAAGGGCCAACTGCGTGCTTATCCCCTCTAAGTAGCTCTGCAATGACTTCTATCACAACCTACTTCTTCTCAAATTTTGATTCGAGAATTTTCAAGGACAGGAAACATCTTTTTAATTTGTTAAAAATAATCTATTGCTAAAATGTAGCCCAGGAAGAAAATCCAGATGTTATGAGCACATAATACGCATTCTCCACAACTGGAGTTGAGGGACTTTGACGGAAGTGGACTTATTCTATCTGATTGTTTAGGAACACTTTTGTTCTAATTTCACCATTCTCCTCAGTGTTTTCTCCTAACTTCATCCCTCAAGAGAACTTTTTATTCAGCCAACAAATATTTATTGATTGTCTACTAACTACGTGGCAGGAAATGTTTTAGCCACTGAGTCAACTTTAAATATAATATTTCACTAGAACAGCATGTCCCCCCAAAAACTTTTATTACCATGTTCCACTATATTCCTGATATGATGTTTAAATATTGGAGGGGTTATTTAGTGCTTATTTAGGAATTTTCTGACAGACAAGAATGAATATGCTTTATATATACTTAATCCTTTAATAAGTTTAAATAAAATTTTATTTAAATATATTTAAAACAAAACTTGATATCACTACCTGTTATGAGCTGAATTGTGTCCCCTCAAAATTTATACATTGAAGTCTTAACCTCTAGTACCTCAGAATGTGATCATTCGAATGGGCCCTATCCAATGATTCGTGTCCTTATGAGAAAGGGTGATGTGGACACAGACATGTATGGAGGGATGCAACGTAAAGACACAGGGAGAAGACAGTTATCTACAAGCTAAGGAAAGAGGCCTAGAATAGAATCTTCCCTTGTGGCCTTCAGTAGGAGCCAGCCCCGTGCCAACACCTTGATCCTGGACTTCTAGCCTCCAGAACTGTGAGAAACTCAATTTCTGTGGTGTAAGTCACGAAGTCTGTGGTACTTTTGTTACATCCCTAGCAAATGAACATGCTGTGGTAACTGTAAAATCATTTCTACCTGCAATATACAAAATACTTATTAAGAATTAATGTAAATGTACTAAAATTTTAAGTAGCACTCTGAAGGACTTAGAATATTCTTGCCTTCCTGACTTATACAATGTGAACTGACTGGTTAACAGGGCTTAGGAACATCATCTAGGACAATGAGTGTTTACACACAGTTGGAGACCTGCATCACGGCCACGATACCTTTTCCCAAGCATCTGCTTCTTCCTTTGACATTGTGTTTATTCAACTCAGAATGTTTGGAACCAAGTCAGGCTCTGCATTCATCGTATGAGGCACTGCAACACCAAAGCCTAGATAGCATGCACAACTGGCACAGTACATCTCTCTCCAGGGACCTTTCCTGCTGCATTGAGCTGAAGCAGGTATGGAGTCTCTGCCCACACCCCTCGCTCCTGCCTGCCTCAAGCTGGGGCCCCTGCTTGGACACTCTCAAGTGAGGTGTTGAGAAACTGGACCTCTCGATCCAACTTGGAAAATTGGCTTGAAGCAATAACTGTGGAACAGAAAGAAGGGACTGGATGGTGACAAATGATATGTAGAGGAACAAAAACATCGGGTTAGGTAACACAGGAGGCATTGAGAAAAGAGAAGAGTAGATAGGTAAAGGACAGAACATGACTAGAAAGAAGGGTCCTGGAAAATGGGATTTGAATAAGAACAGTTAGATGAAAAAATAGAAACATGTTCTCTACCTTTGAAATATTTTAACTTTTTTCCACAACCTCTCTTACACAGGCTAATCTTTCTTGGCCTCTGCTCCTTTGAAAATCCATTGATACCTTTGCCAATCAGGTATATCAAGACCTTACATCTTTTTCTCCCTTACCCCACCTTGCTCTTCTCTCTCGTATTTTGAAGAATAAAAGGAGCATATTCTGAAAAACAATGACCGTTTCTGATACCCTCAAATATTATCTAAATGTTTTAACAACAATTAATTGGCTAACAGCCATTTAGGATTTCTACAACTATGTAAAAATGTGCTTCATTGGGAAAGAAGGTGGGTGAAGTTGGCTTAACTTCATCTACGTATGAGAGTGTATGCATTAAGAGAGAATCTCAATGTCTTCAGGTATTCTTTCTTAAAATGTCCTACCATCTAACACTCACCACTCTACCTTTTGTGCTTGTTTCCTTCCTGTCATACTTAACCTTCATGAAATATATTCGATTAGTGTATCTTAGTCTTATAAGTGAAAACATTTCATCATTTT
>NW_006434825.1:7914514-7924535 GCF_000325575.1 Pteropus alecto
GATATCGCCACCTTGATTACAAAATGATATACCACTTCTTAAAATGAGCATGGTCCAGAGACAGAGAAGCTATTAGAAATGTATTCTCAGAATGATTTAATTATCCAATGGCTCCCCACTAAAGCACTCTAAAAAGTTATTTGCATGTAAATCCTGTTGACAGTGTATTATTCTTACTATAGAACTGCATGAGGAAGTATACTTCCAATTATTTGTAGAAACATAAACAACAAATATACTTTTAAATGTATTTATTTAAATGTCGGTAAGAGAAAATTTTCTACAATAACCATAGTAGACTCACTGTAGCCCTAGGTATATATTTGTAAGCACATGGTGGCATATTTTAGAGGGATGGATGTTTTTTCTTTTTCATTAATTAATTTTCTGAAGAAACTGTTATTATCATATTTACACTTTCCAGTTAATGAACATCAACTCTGGGTCAGCCATTAAGGCATTCTCACATATCACTTAATCTCCATGACAGACCTGTAAATGGATATTATGTTGAATACAAAAAAAAAAATACGTAGAATGAGGCAGAGGGGTGATGCATTTGGTGCTAATGGTAAAAGAGAGAGCTGGGATTCAAACCCATGTCCACTAGCCTCAATCCATGCTCTTTTACCAACAAAAGACTTTCTCTTCCTCTTTTTCTTTCTCTCTCTGCCTTTCTCCCCCTCCTAAAATATTTTTGTTCCTGAAATAAAGATTACATAATTTGAAATTCATTATTTTAAATTGTACAATTCACTGGCTTTTAATATATTCATTATGCCATGCGACTGGCACCACTAATTTCAGAACACTTCTATCACTCCAAAAAGAAACCCAGTCCCTATTATCCATTGGTTCCAAGGCCTCCCTTTCATTTAATCTACTAACAACCATTAGTCTACTTTCTGTCTCTATGGATTTGCTTATTCAGAACATTTCATATAGTGTCATAAAATACGTGTCTGTTTTCTTTTACTTCTTAATTTTCTCAAGGTTCATCTATGTTGTAGCATATAAAATCGCTTCCTTACTTTTTATGGCTGAAAAATATTTTATTGTATGTATATATTACCTTCTTTTTATCCATTTATTCATCAGTTGACAAATATTTAGGATAGTTGGTGGTCCATTCATCAGTTGATAGACACAATCCCCCAAGATGCTGAGAAACGAAAGAAACCCATAGAAAACTGTCTCTCAATGGTTTATGTCTCTGTGTGCTTTTCTAGTTTAATGAATAAAGTATCTATCGATGAATAATCTTTGCTATTTCATTGGATATATTATGCTTTTTTTATCAAAAAATTTTTCCTTTTATAACTTGTATATAGTCTGCTTTTGAGAAAAACAGAATTAAAAGATTGTAATAGTCCACTAATAGGTCAGGCATTGCACTGAGTTTTCTAACTACATTATTTAATTTAATTCCTGTGAAAACATGTGCAATTGTTGGTACTTTCCTGGTCTTACAG
Source organism: Pteropus alecto (assembly GCF_000325575.1). NCBI lineage: Eukaryota > Metazoa > Chordata > Mammalia > Chiroptera > Pteropodidae > Pteropus > Pteropus alecto. Next base: position 7,915,987 of record NW_006434825.1, read on the forward strand.
ATGAGGACACTGCAGCTCTGAGAGTTTAGGGGACTCGTACAGACATTCACAACTAGCCCAGGGTGGAATTATTTATTGTCAAGTCTAAGCTGAATCGAAATAATTTTTACTTCCACTAATACTTTATAACGCAAGGCAGATTGTAGCTATGCTGAAACAGAGCTTTATATAGAATCTAGACTAGTCAGACTCACAGAGAGAGCAGACTGGTGGATACCCTGGGCAAGGCTCAGGGGGGAATGGAGAGATGGTCAAAGGGTACTCAGTTTAAGCTGTGCAAGAAGAATACATTCTGGAGATCTAATGTACAGCATGGTGGGTCTCTTGTAAAGAACAGTTTGAAAAATTTTGCCATGGGTCTCTTGGGTTTCTCAACATCTGCGAATATCACTAATTGCCCTTCTGTTCTAGACTATCTTGTAAAGATTTTGCCTAGTAAACAGCCTTTAAAGATGCAGAGAGTGCCTGCCTCCATGTTGCTGTTAACAATAATGTATGTGTACTTGATATTTGCTAAGAGGGTAAATCTTAAGCATTCTTACCACAAAAAAGAAAAAAAGAAAATTGTAATTATGTGAAGTGATGAATATGTTAATTAGCTTGGTTGAGATGATCATTTCACACAGTGTGTCTTTGTGTGTGTATGTACATGTGTACATATGTTAAAACAGTAAGTTGTACACCTTAAATGTATACAATTTCAATTTGTCAATCATTCTTCAAGAAAGCTAAAAAAAGCTCATGTTATCATAATGAGGAAGGTAGTTTCCTATAGAGAAATAAAGAATGGTGCAAGAAATGTGTCCCTAGTTCAAAAGACTTACAAATATTCAGTATAGCAGATAAAATATGAGGCTTGAAGGATGATGCTGAAAAATCATATAAGAGTAAATGCATGTGGCTTTCAAATAGTTTTCATAATAACAAATTTTGTAAGGAACATATTACACCAAACTTTATTACCTAAAGCAGATAATGTGCTCAAAACTAAAAAGGTGAACCAAGACCCCACATTACTGGGCCACCGCCGCACTTCACACTGGTTCCAGCAGAACCTTTCATGAAAGCCATATTCCTATACATCACAATTAGAAAGACACTCGCCTAACCCAGTAGCCTTTATTTGTTGGCGAGGAAACTGAGGACCAGAGAGCTGAAGCAGCTTGCTAGTACGTTAGTGACAAAAATGGGAGTTGATCATAAATACTTGAATGCTAGTCCAGCAAAATGTAGAACTGATAACATTTTCAGATGAATGTCTATTTAACAAATTAATTGGTCAAGAAGAAAATATAAGATAATACTTTATTTATACATGCTGGTCTGTGCCTCTAAATTATATCCATTTGGGGTTTTACTGGACATCTTCAGCAAACTGCCTCATCTTTCATTTCCTGTTTTTCAAAGAATAGAAGCGATGCTCAATAAATGTGTCTTGTATAAGCGAATGGATTTTGAAGTTAAAAAGGCCCCTGTTTCATAGTGCGCCCCTATCACTTTGAACTATTTACTCAACTTGTTGAGCCTTACATTTCTATCCATAAAGTAGAGATAATAATAACACTTGGATCCTTGAGTTCTGGTAATCATCTGACCGTGTAAGCCCAGAGAGTGCCCACGCATCGGGTCTCCAATCAGGAGACATGGGCCCTAGGCTGCCTTAGACAAGTCACTGAACCTCTCTAGTCCCCAGTCTGTAAACCCAGAAAGGAATTGGAGTCACTGATAGTTTCCTCCAGGGCACTATCAGCACATAAAATTTTATGACATTTTATGTCCTTCTACCAATAAAAAATCGCATTCATTGTACTTTTAAAGGTGTCCTTTGGTCAGATGTTTCAATAGAAAAATCCCCTTTTGATTTAAAAAAAAAATTCAATTTATTGCTAATTCAGAAAGAGATGGAACCCTCTTCACTCAAAATCTGAAATATATGAGCCTTAAAATCATTAGCATACATTTTATATCTACTAACTGCATCAGTATTTTCACTATTCAGCATATAAGTAAATTTAGTAGTTAATTTTGTATTTATCAAGATATATAACGTAAAATCTGAAAGAGACGTTTACTGACATTTTGTAGCCCCATTTCTTGATGGCAAATATCAGGAATTTACAATGGGGAAGACACTGGGGAAATGTGAACAGGAATATAAATCCTTTTGGCCTGAATTCATTCAGTGTGGTGACCATTTCTTCTGCTGAGTCCGGTGGAGGGAGCAGAGAAAGAAAGAAGTGGAGATGGCCTAGTCAAACCATGCAGTTGATCACACCACTCTTAATATCAGGTTCTCTTTTCACTTATAGCAAAAGCATTTTTTGATGCATATTTGGCACTCTGTCACGGAGGGCACAATACTATAAGCTAAAACCAAGAAGGTTACATGCCAGAAACAAATACCGTAAAGAGATTTTTGAATCCCTTTAGAAGTTATGAAGATAAAATTAAGGTCGATCTCTCTCCACTAATAGTATATTTGCACTTTGCTCAGATCATTTATTTGTTATCCCATCCTGCCTCTTTCTCTAAAATTTCTTCTGCAAGATTTGTTTGTAAATGTGAGGCTTTAAAAATCTTAAATGTTTTATATACTGACTCATATCTATCAAAAAAAAAAGGAAAGAAGGGAGGAAGGAAGGAAGGAAGGAAGGAAGGAAGGAAGGAAGGAAGGAAGGAAGGAAGGAAGGAAGGAAGGAAGGGAGGGAGGGGGGGAGGGAGAGGGAGCTCAATAGGGAAATGACTCAAGATGGGCCCTGCACCATGAATGAACAGCCTCAGCGTCTTTCACAAAGAAGAGCCCTAGGCTGTAGGGCTCAAAGCTTCATATGTCTAGATGTAATTTTTGTTAAAGAGAGAGGGAGAGGGAGAAAGAGAAAGAAAGAGAAAGAAAGAGAAAGAAAGAAAGAAAGAAAGAAAGAAAGAAAGAAAGAAAGAAAGAAAGAAAGAAAGAAAGAAAGAAAGAAAGAAAGAAAGAAATTCAAGCTTTAGCTTGTGGCTTCATGTTTTATATTCTGACCAAGAAGCTTCACACTAAAATACACTGAGAAAGGTACAAGACCTGCAAATGTCTTTTGAACAGCACCTGTGGGACTGTGGATTCATCTGCTGTGGATGCCATCTCATGATCCTAAGGATCAGGTAGGACAGTTCTGTGTTGGAAGGTGAAACACTGCCAAAGACAACCATTAAAAAAAAAAAAAAATCCATCAGTGCTCATGTCAATCATTAGTGTACGCTGGCACTTGGTACTGACTTGCTTTCTTTTTATCCATAAAAAAGGCACTTGTTCAATCTACCTCAGAGTATGTTTAAAGTTTATAATTAAATAATACTACAAAAATAGTATGAAAAGGGCAATGTGTAGATTTACAAAATGTCTATATTATAACAACTATTCTTTTTCAAAATTTCTACCTTTAACATCTCACTTTCTTTAAAAATATCATCTAGATATGATAGGCATCTCTGGCAGCCTACTAATGCACTATTAGCTGGGATTCCACTGTTACTTCTCCAGGAATGACTGTCTGCTCTTACTATTCTGGAGACCAAAGGTTTAACACTAGATTTGTGTTTTCCCTCCAGTTATCATTGTCATATCCTGGAATTCATGATTAGACTTCTCCACTTTCTTAAATTTCAAAGCTTCCACTTTCTCTCTCATTTTATATTTTAGTGTTTTGTTATTGTTGTTTGTTTTTAATATAGGAGCAAACCTGAACACAGAGAGATATTCATAAACATCAGAGGATGTTCATAAATACTGCCTGAGCTACTCACTCCTTGATTGGCACATTGGTTGTCTCGACAATTAATAATCTTTAGTTTTAAAATAAAATTCTTTATTTTAAAAAATAAATTCTCTTTGGCCATCAGATACCTATAGGTTCCATTTTGTAAAAGCTTGTCTAACGTAGCATCCCCATTACCTGTCCCTCCCCATTCTCCCGTGGCTAATATCTTGGCTCTTCTACTGAGAATAATTCTTCCTCTCCTGCCAGTTCTTACACATTTGGCTTGTAGCACCCAGGAGCAAGTATCTTTGTTTATAACTGGCTTTGTCTCAAAGTATAGTTGACTGGAACTAAAATTCATTCCTCCCATTCGACTTTGCTCTGCCACCCACCAACTCATCAGGCTATAGGTATGGTAAGACCCTGCATAAAAATGTTTCTCAGCCATGCAGAAATTCTTATCAGCCTCCAGACCTACACATCCTTTCATCCTTCACAGCCTTAATCATGCAACTAAAAGCAGAGGTTTGAAGTCACTCACAATAAGTGGCATACCTGGCTTGGATTTTGGATAAATGATTTAAATTCCTGTGCCTTTATTATAAATAAAGAAAAGGGAAAATTTAACCTAATTAATAATATTTGAGCAACATTCAATAAATGATAACTGGTTAATATTACCATTATCATTATCATCATCTTCTCATCCTTTTCAAACCCAGATTTTTTACTCAATTCAAATACCACATACCTCCAATTTGAGACCAGGCCTACAGGATTCCACTTGGCTGCAGAGTCAGAAAGGAGGGATTGTGAGGCCCAAATCTTCAGAATAGTACTTCCTGAACGTGGCTTCACAACACAATCACCTGAGGAGATGGTGCAACCTCTCAAGCCCAGGCTAGGCCAATTAAACCAAGCGCTGGGGGCGGGGCCCAAACACCAATATTAAAGCTCCCTAGGTGTTTCTACTCTGCAGCCAAGACTGAGGATCACTGTTCTACAAATAGCCAAATGAGGCTGTTAGGTCTGGCTAGAAGCAAGCAGAGAGAGCTCTCTTACTGCTTCCTGCATGACAGTGATTAGCTTTACGGCCGCAGTTTTGTTCAGTAGAACAAAGAGCAAGATCGGGCAGAGAGTTGACCAGCAGAGAGAGGGAAACAGCTGGTCGACCGTTTGGGATTAATGGTTGGTTAAGAGAGGTTTAGACTGCATAAGTTTGACTCTTTCTCTAGCCATTTAATAACCGTGTACTCTTGGCTGAGTTATTTCACGTCTGTAAGCCTCAATCCCCCTTTTTGTAAAGTGAGGATAAAAATAGCAATGAGGTCACAGATGTGTTGTAAGGATTAAATGAAATAGTTAATATATATCAGTCACCATCGGTCATAGAGTATACACTCATTAAAATGTATTATCATTATTATTCTTATTGTTATTATTAAGAAAGTGGGGAAATAGTTTATTACTTGATCCCTAATCTTGCTTCTGAGGTCACATGGAAACTGAGTAAAGGTGTAAAGTAGCAATTTTTAATTAATGTTATAAACCTTTCATTGACTTTGAATCACAAGCTGGTATGTTGGGAAAAAGCAAATTGAAATAATGATTTAGGATCAAAGAAATATGCTTTTTCAAAAGTATGTTATCCCAGGCCCCACGCAACAATCAAATTTCTGTCAAATCTTTTTTCTGTCACGCCTCTCAAATCATATTCTTTTAGAAACGGATGGTGTTTAAAAAATATTCAGCATATCTTTCATCAGATTAGATGGTCTATGTGGCTGCACCTACGTGCCTGACATTGCACCTGTTGTCCCAGACTTCCAGTGCACATTATCCTCATCTTTCAAGGGCTGTCAAGGATGTACTCTAGTCAATGGTACATGTGGCATCTGAGCCCAGGTGGGGATGACCCGAAGCTGTACACTTCCCAATATAATGTAAAAACAGGGTCAAGAGAAAGGACAGTTGAGCTACAAAAATGCAGAGAAGGAGAGGGAGGGCGGTAACATCCTCCCTCTGCAGCTTTATACTTTTCTTATCATCTCCCTTGCACCAAAGTAACCTCCTGCTCCCTTTTTCAGCTATCCCTCTGTTGTTGGCAGTGGCCATTCAATCTCCCTGTCAATGTCTCTCTCTCTCTCTCTTCTGTATAAGAAAAAGATAAGCACATTTTCAAAAAGGAACACAAAGGGAGCCTATATATGTTAGTTGAATAATTATTAGAACTCATAGGCTCTATTTAAAGATTTGGATAAGAGCCCTACACATGGGACTGAAGATAGAACAGTGGCTTGAAACTCCATCTCCTGCTCTGCCACTATTTGCATAACTAACAGGACACTCTGTCAGTTCTGGATGAATTAGATTTTTCACAGAGAAGGTTAAGACAAGAACAAGGGATTATGGCATATTCTAATGAAATGTTGGACCCAGTGATTCTGCATCAATGTAGTTGAATAATTGCCTGCTTGTGGGGGTTTAGATGATTTGCCCAATTATATACGCTTTGGAAAAAACTAGAGAGTGTATTAGTGGTGATTGCTATATAGCAATGAGTGAGAAAATCGTTTATTAAAGCTGCACATTTTGATAGCTTCTGGCTCTCTGAAGTTTTCTGATTTGAAGCTCTAATCACTCCTGCTTATTCTCGACCATGAGTAAATTATTTGAGAAGTTTCAGACATATTTCACTCATCATGAAAATGTACATTTCTCTCCAAAATAAAGGCAAATAAAATATCACTTTCAAATGATAAAATAAAAAGCTTTAAAGTAGTTTTAGAACCAGTTCTGAACTCCATGATAAACATGAGAAACTTGACAAAATAAAAATTATCAAAGACTTGAGTTCATATTAAGTTATGAATAATCATAATAGAAAGAACACATGTGTTCCACATTCAGGAATTCTAATGTTAATATTTTGATGCTGTCATTCAAGATTAGACAACATAGAGTAGTAACTTTTTTAAAAGTGTGAGATCATGTAGAGTGTGAGCTGTGTGTGTGTGATGATAAATTAAGTACCATCACCATCATAATTATCAATACAGTTTAGTGAGCATCATCTAAAAATCTCAGGTGCTGCTGATATAAGAATGAATAAGCCACAGTGCATAACTCTTAAGAACTCATGGCCTGGTCTCTTTGGGAATGAGTTTTCAATTTTTTACCACTTTACAGAACAAATGATACAATATGATTAAGAAGGTGAGGTTTGGTTTAGAGCAAATAATGGAACACATCGCTCATGGCTGTCACATGTAATGTTAATATTTCTTTATAAAAATAAAGTAGTATAGCCTTAGTTGAAGAACTTCCAAAGAATAAGAATAAGAATAATAACAATTTTACATATAAAATTTCATTTGTTCTTGAAAACATTTTAGAAATCAGATAAAGTATTTTGTTGTTGCTGTTGTTCCCATTTAACATAGGGAAAACTGAGGCCCAGAGATTGCAAATAATTTACCCAGGGTCAAGGTGAATTAAGAGCACCAAGCCATTATCGAACTCTCTCTCCCTCGTTCTAAAGTCCTAATGTTATGTCATGTTATGTGCCAAGTATGCCTCGGTGCTTCAACATTTCTGCTCAAGAAAAAGCATTAACATTTCTCAAATACTCATTCAAAAATATTTACTATGTGACTTCTTGATGCTACTCATCCCTTATATTAAGCAAAGTAAATAAAACTTCTTCCCTTCTTGGAGTATTTATTCCAATTGTAATAGGAAAGTGATTTTAGAGACCTGCTCCAATACTCTGATATTATAAATAGTTCTTTAAATTATAAAATAATCCTCACATACTTCATGTTTTGTGAGGGATCATGTGGCTATCTAACCTTGAACTAAGATTCAGATGTACTGGGTTCTCATTCTGGGGTTACTACTTTGTATGTGGCTTGGGCCCTATGACTTCTATTGTGAACATCTGTATCTTTACAAATAATATATAAACATTGCCACCTGTCAGGAGCTATCTCTCATTGCTGTTGAGAGGAGGTAATGAATACTGACCCTTTTAAATATCTTTTCATGAGCAAAGCATTGCATTTATTTATTGTGCATCTTTTCAATTACTTCTATCTTCTTAGCTCTTTAATTATGATAAGGTTTCTTTTTTGAACCTCTCTCTTTTTTCCTTCATTTTGAGGTATAGTAGAGCCTCGTTACATTTAACCCGTGATAGATTTGGTTTTCGTGGACATATATTAATATCTAAAGATTGGTAATTTGGCCATTTAAATTTGCTGACCATTATGCATTATGCATCAAAAAATCCACATTTTACTTTATCATCTGCTTTAGGACAGAAGAATGAAGGCGGTGGGTAGAGAAGCGTATTTATAGGAAGATGATATGTTTTGAGAAAAAGTTTCTATATATCCATTTTTATTAATTTCATATTACCTAAGTTATCCAAATATCATGAGTGAATATTTTGCATTGACCTGCTTTTGGTTTTTAGGATCAGAAGGTATGTCAATATATAACATTCTTGAATGGCTCTGTGAATCTTAATTTCTTATCTGCTATGTCTAACTTGTAAAGGTTTGTAAATGAGGTCACATTAGATATCTCATCGGTTTTTATCAATGGTGTCATAAGTTACATTAGGGGCTTTGGAACTACCATTTACTGAAACATTTCAGAAGGAAACCTCTGTCTAGGTTGCAACTCGAGCTATTTGGGGACTAACTGATTGTGCAGAATAAATGTTTCTAAAGATGGAAGAGGCGAAATTTCCCTCTGGGTTCAGTATATAGCATTCTCATGTATGTCCATTGCCTGCCAGAATTATAA
>NW_006434825.1:7924605-7981555 GCF_000325575.1 Pteropus alecto
GCATAGCTCTTTATCAACATTCGCACTTACTTAGAGACAGGCAAACATCCAACTGAATTGAGCCTTAGTCTCCTTCAGAACCTACTTGAGAGAATAGAATTATTTAATTCCCTGGGCTAGGCTGAAATCAGTCCAAATGAGAAGCATGATTCTAATTCATACCACAGCCTCCCTGACAGCATGGTGACTTTACACTCACTGTCCAAGCATTCAGCTCTTTTTACACAATTTGCCTCTATTGTAAAGCTTTACTTGTGAAGGAGGTAGTCCTCTCCAAGCAGCAATTCTTCCCTAATATGTTCCCAGACTGATAAGCCAGAGTCAGAGTTCAGAACTCAAGGCGTTCTCAGGGCTGGATCAGTTAAGGCAGAACAACATATCAGTTTGTAGACAAAAGCAGCCCAGGAGACAAGTGCTGACCATTGCGACTATTTCTGTAGTAATAAGGTAGTTGGCAAGGCTGCCTTATCAGCAGGGATATTGGAAAAGAGGCCACTAATTGCTCAGTACTAGTATGCATCCTTTCCTTCCTCTAAAAATAAAACTGAAAGAGATGTTGACAGAGTATGCTACAGATGCGCATCCTACATCTCTTGGCCACAGGTTTTCCTTGCCGTCCCTCAGGAATTTTTGAGACTTTATTTCCAGTTGGAGGAAGCTAATGTTGAACTTGTCCCCATACTCCAGGTAATAATGAAGATAATGAAATTTTTTTAAATTTATTTCTCTTTTTTAACTCTAAGTAACCAGAATGGTGCCATATTTTAAGATAAGATTTTATCAAATATGCCCTTTTTTTCCTATCTGAGGGCCTTAGGTATAAAATTTCATGGAGTTCGCAGTGGTGAGAATAACTTATTTCATTTTCTTGCAGATCTGTTGAAAAAGAGACTGACATCAATGAGAGTTTTTCAATTATTTGTACCCCCAAAGCTTCCTTCCCTAATACTTCATAAAATGCTGACAGAAAACAACTGTCTTCTTATAGTATTCCCAGAGGCCCTTCTTCCTAAAATACATATTTTAACAGAATGTTTCATAATGATGAATAGGCCTCTTGAGAAAATAGTAAAAGGCATTGTCTCCATTCAACCAGTATAACAAAGAGTGATTCCTCAGAACAGAACCCTACTCAGGTCTGCTTTAACCACGAAGATCATTTGCAGTACACCAAGAAGTTTTAAGTTTGGTACTAGGTATTGGGATGATGAGACAAATAAAAGATGCCCCTTGTTCTCAAGAATCTAGGACACTGGTGTAGCAGGACAGGGTAAGGCATGACTGAGAGATAGGCCAGGATGGACAGGTGTCATCAGGAACATTCATTTGTTGGTTTCTCATTCACCAAATATCTAAGTAATATATAGTCACTTAGGTTTGAAGACTAGCTTGGCATCTTGCCCCTACTTAACCTTGGAAAAGATTACCTAATCTCTGTATACTTCAGTTTTTCACCTTTTAAACAGGGATGATAATAGTAGCTATTTCATATGGACTTTGTTAGAATTAAATGAGTTAATACATGTAAAATATTCAGAATAGTGGTTAGTATATAGTAAGCACTCAGTAAGTGTCTTGTATCTGGCATATACAAATGCCAGGAGCAATTATGGATAGGTTTACAGTAAAAGTCATAACCTTATTACTTAGTTAGAACTAGTAGAAGTGGCATACAGGTAAAGCATACTGATAAATTTGCAATGCAATATTCAATTGTATGATCCACATCTGGGTCAAAATGGTAAACAGAGCACATACACTTGCCCTCTGATTCAAAGCAATGATGAATGACATTTGGAATGAGGAAACTAATATAACTGCATTCAAATTCAACTAAAATACATATATTTCTTTTTACCAGACACTTAATAAAAACAAACAAGAAAAAAACAAAACAAAACTATAGTCTGTCTCTTTCCTGTGTATCTGCAACCTTGCAGTATTGAATTGTTTAGGTTCTACAGGGCAATGAAGAAAGAAAATTGCTCAATTTGCTTCAAGTCATGGTCTGAGATGGGAGTTTTCTGACTCCAGAGATAAGGCTAAAATAAAGGAACCAATATGTTCGTGGAATTTATCACACAGCTTCAGCATCAGGAGCTCGCCCTGTGAGAGAGTGCGAAATAAAGATATTTTCAGGCATATACACACAAAGGTTTTCTACCCACAGAAATTCAAAAGTTGAAAAAAATCATGAAAGATATTTTAATATATATAAAAGTAAATTCAAGTTGAGGGAATGAGAGAACTGGAAATAGTGAACAAAGAAATTTAATCAACTTAATTATGTTAAATATATAACTGCTTATAATAAAAACAAAAACAAACAAAAGCCCAGATGTGTTTAATGGAAAATTAGATAAAATACTTAAGGAAGAAATGATATCAAGCATAAAACTCCTTTATATTCCCAGGTCATTTTATGATACCCACACTATATACACAAAACCAAGAAAAGTCCTTATAGGAAAAGCAAACCAATATCTCCCATGAACATAGATCCAAAATCCCTTTTAAAAACTGTAAAATAAATTCATCAATATATAAAAAATTTAACACATCACGATTAAGTTGAATTTGTTTCAGAAATACAGGTTAGTTTAACATTTTAAATAAATCAACCTAGGTCATTCACAATGTTAACATGAGAAAAACCACTTCATCTTAACACATGAAGGAAATGCATTTGGAAAAACTCAATGACCATTCGTGATAAAGAAAAAATATCTCTCAGCAAACTAGAAATAGAATAAAATTCCCTGATTTATCAAGGACATCCACAATAAACATACCCATTATGATACTCAATGGTGAAAGACTAAATGTTTTCCTATTGAGACTGAGAACATAGCAAGAATAAAAACTCACAGCTTTCTTTTATTATTTATTATTATTTATGCCCATAGCACCTGGTCTTCCTAGGTGGTCTCCCATCCAAGTACTAACCAGGCCCAACTCTGCTTAGCTTCCGAGATCAGGCATCGGGCTTTTTCAGGGTGGCATGGCATAGACCATGGACCATGGCTCCACTGGGACACAAACCCAGGATCTTCTACATGTAAAGCAGATGTGCTAACTGCTACACTATGGAACCATGTCTGAAAACACAACTCTCACCCATCATTGTGCTTGAAGAACCAGCCAGTGCACTCCTGTTGCCATATTCATTTGGCAGAAGTGAATCACTGGATCTGGTCCACACTCAAAAGGAAAATTTACACGATGCGCTGACACAAGGAGTTGGGAATCAATGAGAGCTCTTTCAGAAGCTGCCCACCACAGCAGCTAAAAGGCAAATATGGCCATTTCAATACATCCTTTCAAAGTCTTCAAAATACTACACTCATTACGATTTATAAACAAAGAACAATGATTTTTACAATCGGAAAATGTGAAGTGGAAGGGAGCTTTCTTAAACCATAAAAGGCATATATTAGCCCCTTTGCTCTTAATGGGGAACTTTAGAAGCAGTCTCAATAAGTCAAAAACAGCAAACTTGGCTTCCATCACTATCTTTATTTCATGTTTACTGAATGTACTGGCAATAGAATAAATAAAAGAAATCATAGCTATATAAATTGAAAAGAAGAGATTAAATACCCTTATTTTTTTTAGAATATATGTTGTCTATAAATGTTCAGACATTTTGCTTTAAAAGAAAAATATAACATGAATTAATAAATAGTGTTTGTTGACATCAGTATTAAGAAATTAGAAAATACAAGAGAAAAAAAAACCCTTTCACTCATAATGCAACAGCATATAAGAATATATGTAAAATTTCTAAGAGAAATAAAGTATATTAAGGAAGTGAAAGAATTGAGGGACTGGAGGGACATACCATGCTTATAGATGGGAATACTCTATTGCTAAGATAGGAATTCTTTCTAAATTGTCCTATAAATTCAATGTGATTTCAATCAGAATAACATTTTAATGCAAGTGAATGAGTATAGTATGATTCTTAAATGGAAGAACAATGGGTCACAAATAATAAGACTACTGAAAAAGAACAACATGGAATCACTTATTCTAGAAGATATTATGCCTAATTTTAAACTTAAAAGTATAATAATTAAGAGAAATTAGTTGAGGTGGGAAGAAATAGATGTCAAAACTAATGAATTAAACACACACACAAAAAAAAACTAAAGGAAAAGATAAATAAAAACTAGATTTAGGACATAAATAATACTATAAATTAATGGTTAAAAGACTCTTGAATGTGCAATATTGGAATAATTCATAATTTATATGGGAAAAAGTAAAATTAGCTCTTAACCTCACACATCATTCTAGATGTACTAAAGAGCTAATCTCAAAAGTAAAATTTTAAATTGTTAGAAAATATTGGTAAATTAAAGTTACTACCTTAGCTTACATAATGGATTCTTAGATTAGCCACAAAATAGTAAAAAAAAATTGAAGACTGAAAATGTTGATTATGTCAAAAGTAAAATTTATGCAAAATAAATAAAAGACAGGTAAAAGACAAACACAAACTGGCATAATGTACTTGTAACATATGTGATTGATAAATATTTAATGCTGAAGATCTATAAAAACTCATAAAATTCTATACAGAGAATAAACATCCTATTAGAAATTTGGGCAAGGATAAATCACAGAGGAGGAAACCTGAAAGACTAATAGATATAAAAGAGTAATTAGTCATGCTTGTAATCAATGAAATACAAATTAAAATATCAGTTATCATTCTTTATACGTCCTTTTATATGGACAAAAAATAATCTTTTTGAAAAGTGTGACAATACTAATGTTTTGAGGTATATGAAGATATCCACTTTCATTAGGGTGATCGACCATAGCAATTTACCTGGATAGGACACAGGATTTTCTGTGCTAAAACTGGGAAAGTTCCAGACAAATCAGAACTCATTGGTCATCATAATGGGACTCTAACTTGGCATGACAATTTTAGTGGGCAATACTTCAATGCTTAGCATTCTACACAGCATATTACTTGACAAAGCAAAAGATAATAACAAATGTTCAACAAAAAAAGAACAGATAAATTGTGGCATTTTATACAACAAATACAATATAATGCAGACAAATGAACTAGAATAGTGGGTGTCATACTTTTGTGTATCAGAATCCTCTACAGAGCACCTATAAAAAAGAGTACAGAGACTCAGGTTTTATTGCAGTAGAATAGGACTTGGACCTTTATATATTTTTTAAGTTCACCAGCTGATTTTGATGCCCACTAAAGTGTGAGAACCACTGTTTTAGAGATATACATATCAGCAAAGGAAAATTTCCACACCTAGTATTCAGTAAGAATAGCAAGTTGTAGAATGTATATGAAGTATGATTTAATTTATTTAAACTTTTAAATCCACCAACATGAGATTATATTATGTTTAGGGATATGTAAATATGTATTAAATATTAAAACTTGCATGGAAATAATAATAAATATCAAATTCATGTTTGTGATTCCCCAGTAGAGGGTAATAGAAGATTTTTTCCGGGGGGCTTCAGCTGTGTCTCAAATATCTTATTTTTTCTAAAAAAAAAAATGGAACTGCAGTAAACACAACATATGTTAAGATTCAATGTATTAGAAACTGAGTATGTATACATTTGAAATATTTCACTAAATAATTTTAAGAATATAAAGCTATGAATATATTCTGATTTGTTCTTTGTAAAAATGTATTTAATAATTCATATGGTTATAAAAGAAATGGCATAGCCATAGATTATCACTATCTACCGCTACATTTATATCTATTAATTACTGAAAAATCTCCTTGGGCTATGATTAAGGCAGGGTGACATAATTATGGGTGATTCTTATTACTTTCTATTCCATTGTTACATTTTTATCAGCAATATCATTAACATAATAAATTTATAGCATATGGCAATCTAGAGTTTTCAGGCACAGTTTTCAGGTTAGTTTCTTTTGCTATTTTCTTCTTTGTTGTATATCGTATAATACATAAAGGTTATAGAGTATACTAGCAATTACATTTATTCTTCAGAACTAAAACTATTTTATTACTAAAAGATTGTAAATGCACACTATCTTCAGATATAAAGGATTATAAAAATCTGGATCTTTCATTACCATTTTCCTTGATTAATATTCTTCTAACTTATAGAAACCAAAAAATCGAACTGTATATATTGACTTTCATCATTAGTTATACACCATATTGGACATTGTTCAACCAAGGGGCTTAATTTACTTACTTAAAAGTAAAACAGAGACTATATCTAAATACTATATCTTTCACATATTATGTCTGCAGTAAAGTTTCCTAACAAATGTCACCACATACAGAAAAGCTGAAAAGAATAGTTGCAAATTAGGCTATGCAGAGTCCACTGGAGTATCTGGCTACAGTGTGGTTTGCACACCTTAGAAACTTGCAACAAAGACAAAAAGTCCTCATCAATTATTCAGAAAGGTCATTTTAGATGATTTTTTTGTAGGCAGATATAAAAGTTTGTTTTCTTTCAACTGTCAGTTTAATATGAATTGAAGTTTCAATAAGAATCAGGGAGATGTATAATCTGTTGCAATTTATACTGTTTTTAATCTCTAAAAATAACTGTTAATAAGCATAAAATTATATTACGGCATGTTGATGGTCAAAGCAAGAAAACTGATAAAGTATCAGGGAGAGAGAGAGTCTATATTTGCTTGGTTCGTTGGTTTGGGGTTTGTCTTGGGTTTGGGATTGAGTTTGGTGGGGTTTGTTTGCTTGGTTGTTTTGCAGAAGTCAAGGTTTGCTTATATAGGAAGATTTCCAGACTTCTCAGCCAGTTTGGGTCAGCGCTTTTGAGACAGTGACACAACAGCCTACTACAAAAGAAACAGCAGTGCAAGAGCAAGTCAAAATTTAGAGGAATAAAGAAGTAAAAACTGTTAAAAATTAATTTTTAAATTTGTGCTCAAAGTTTCTGTCTCATTCTTTACCCCCTTTTTCAAATAAATCTTGAAGGGGATGAGTAGCAGAGAAGATTCCCAGTCTAGTCATAGAACAATATTTCCAATTAAATAACTTGGAAGGAATCCTGGAAAAATTGTGTAGGTGATGGTGCCACACAGCACAAGATTTGGCCTTTCAAAATTTACTAATGAATTGGTTAAGGCTATTATATGATCTTGGATAAACTACATGAAAAAAATATATATTAGAGGTATAGAAATACCCGCTTGAATAATAATGTTTCTAAGATATTAGCACTAACACTTTTATTTAATCCTAAAATTAAACAGAAAAAGATGACTACTTGTTTTTATTAAATCCAAAGCAACACCACCTACAGTTTATGTTATACTTCCCCGCCCCCCGCCCCCCAAAAAAAAACTTCCTGGAAAATCGGAGCAACTGGATCCAGGGGATGTTTAAAGTTATAAAGTTTAGTTGTAGTTGGGAGGTTATGTACAGGAGGAGAACTGGAATTTAAAAGATCAGAATGTCCTGGAAGACACAGGTAGATTAAGAGCAGTTTGGAATTCAGGGGAGGTATCCTGGTTGATTTTTTTCAAATATCTTTACAGATATATCTATATCCATATATAGTTCATTATTTTGGGAAATATTTACTGAATCTCATCTATGCACCAGATTTTTCCAGCACTCCAGGCACTTCTGGTAACATAAAACTCCATGAGGGCTTATACTTGGAGACCTTGGAAGATCTGTGCTCTCTCTTCTACGCTCCCACTGTCAATTTGGGGGACAATCTGCTCATCAGAATAGTAAGACAGGAAATACTAGAGATTATTTTTTTGTTTGAAGAAATCACTCTTATATGAATATTCTCTTATCTTCCATTTCCTTTCAATATTGTTGACTTTTTCTAAGTTAAAAGATATTTTCAACATAGTACCTATATTGCCTTCTTTATTAGTTTGGCAGAAGTCTCAGTTAGAAGGCTTTATTAAAAAAAACTCACAGGAACTCTGAATTCGGTAAGAGTGTGAGGGCTGGAGTTACATTCAAATGTCACTTGGAAATCTTTTGCAAAGGTAACAAAGAAAGAACACTCTTTACTACATTCTCTGCTTAATTGTGTTATCTAATAAACCTCAATGTGTGGGCCAAGAGTTGAAATTGCCTGTCATTTCCCTAGACTCATCCAGAAAGAAATATCAGTTGTTTCTATTCAACAATTTAGGCTGACTTGCTTCACCTTTTAATGGGTTTGAGTCATAGCTTCTTTTACTAGTAGTTTTAGATTTATAGCTATTTTCAAATATACGTTATCTTTAAATGTTTTGACCCTATTAATAACAGAGTTGGAGATCTGAGCTGCAGAAGACTATGACATTAAATGGAGTTTCATTGACATTTAAACTATATCTAAGTTATAGTTAACTCCTTAGAGAGATGAGCTGCCCTAATGGACTCTCAGAGGTAATCAATTAATTTATAAGTAGCATGAGAACAACAGTTTGCAATACTGGTTGCACATTATAAATACCTAGGGAGTGTTTTAAACTCCTGATATTGAACTCTGCTACAGACCATTTAAATCAGGATGTTTAGGAGTGGACTCTATACATCAGTGCATCTCCAGGGATTCTAACATGCTATCCATTTTGAGGACCATTGGTATAGAACAGTATTTCCAGATACGTGTTTTATGTGCTTCCTGCATTAATATTATCTGGGATATTGGTGCCTACCCAATACACTGAACCAAATATGGTCATCAGGAGTGATTTCACGAATATGATAGAACAGGAAGCCCCAGACCCTCTTTCCTCTATGGAGACATCCACTTAAAAAAGAAAAAAAATGGAGCAAATTACTTTTGTAAAAACTTCAGAAACTAGTTAAGAAGTTGTAGCACCAAAAGCACAAATAAATGAAAAGACATCCCATACTCATGGATTGGAAAACTTAAAATATTGTTAAAATGTCCATACTGCCACAAATAATCTAAAGATTCAGTGCAATCAAAATCTCAATGACATAGTAGCAGAAATATTTTAAAAACCCTAAAATTTACATGGAATCTCAAGTACACTGAAGAACCAAAAGAATCTTGAAAAGGAAGAACGAGGATGAAAGCTGTATACTGCCTAATTTCAAAACTTACTACAAAGAAACAGTAACCAAACAGTGTAGCACTGTCATAAAGACATGTATAGACCAAAGAAACAGAATAGCGATCCCAGAAATAAACACTTGCAGGTATGTCCAAATGATTTTCAACAAGGGTGCCAAGCTGCACAATGGGGAACAGATAGTCTCTTCCATAAATGGTGCAGAGAAAACTGGATATCCACATGGAAATGGATGAAATTGGACCCCTACTACACACCATCCATACATATCAACTCGAAATGGATTGAAGACCTAAATGTAAGACCTAAAACTTTAAAACTCCTAGAAGAAAAGATAGAGAAAAAGCTTCAGAACATTAGATTTGACAGTGGTTTCTTGGGTATGCCACCAAAAGCGTAGGCAACAAAGGTAAATGCAGTCAAATAGGACTATATCAAACTTTAAAACTTTAGCACATTAAAGGAAATAATCCACAGAATAAAAATGCAACCTTCAGAATGGGAGAACATTTTGCAAGTCAAATATCAGAGAAGGGGGTAATATCTAGATATATAAAGAACTTCTGCCACTCAAACAAACAAAAAATGCAACTGAATTTAAAAATGAGCAAAGGACTTGAACATACAGTTCTCTAAAGAATACATAAAAATTACCACGGGGTATATAAAAAGATGCTCACCGTAACTAATCATAACAAAATACAAGCCAAAAGTACAATGAGATATCACCTCGCACTCAGTAGAATGAGTGCTATAAAAAGAAGTCCTGGCAAGAATACAGAGAAATTTAAAAGCCTTGTATATTGTTGGTGGCAATGTCGAATAGTACAGCCATTATAGAAAATAGTATGGAGTTTCCTCAAAAAATTAAAAATAGAGTTGCCATATTATTCTGCAATATTATTTCTCACTGCTGGATATATGATTATACACACACATGCACACACACAAATATATATGTTAAGCACATATATATGCTAAAGATGTAAATATGTATATATATAATATGTATATGTATGTATGTGTATACATACACATATAGTTTGTCTGTTTATTTGTTTCTCTGGAGCACCCAGACTAAATAGTAGAAGATTCTAGGGTGGTTGCAGACCTAGATGGAATATAATAGCCAATATTTTATTCAATTGAAGCAAGGAGGAAAAAAACTGCCTAATTTAAGTGAAAAAAAAAAAAAGGTGATTTACCAGTCCCTGTAACTGAGGGGTCCCAAGGGAGGTCTGCTTTCAGATACAGCTGAATCCAAGGGTTTAAACAAACTTATCAGGAATTTCTACTCTCCTTCTCTCTCTCCCCACTCCCCTTGTTGATCAATATCTACCTATCATTTATCTACCTATACATCATCTATCTAATCTAATACAGAACTAAGATGAGAACAGTGTCCTCAATGAAGTCAACACAGAATAAAGGCAAGAACAGTGGTCGCTGAAAACCCTAAGGCTGTGTTTTAGTTTGTAATGCAAATGAAGCGATATAAGTTATTCCTCCAAGTCCCCAGGTACCAAATGTAGGCAAAGGTATCTGTCCTACTCTGGATTACCATAATATTGATCACTGTAAACAGATCAATTACCTTGAAGAGCTCATGCAGCATGTTGGGTTGGACTCATTTGTTGAAAGAGGACCATATCAATATCTCTACCAGGACCACTCTCAAGAGGCAAGGATGATTCTTCCAAAGCAATTTTGCTAGAAAATAAATACAACATAGCACTCTTGGCCTCTTCTGCCTTTAACAATAGGATGTAGTCAGTTACCACACATTTTAGTGATCTGTCCTCTTACTGGGATTATAAAATAAAATGTATGCTTGTTTTGAAGGAATAAAGAAGCAAAAAATAAAATTAAATAAATAAATAAAAGGAAATTTAACTTTGGGTGGTGAACACACAATGCAATATACATATGACGTGTTATTGAACTGTACACTTGAAACCTATGTAATTTGATTAATCAATGTCACTGCGATAAAATAAATAAATAAATAAATAAATAAAAAGCGAGAGTCTCTGTCCACCAGACAGATGCAGTGAAGATAATTTAAAAAACTAAACTGGGGATAATGTACTAACATTGTGATTTGTGGAGATTTGCCAACATGATTCAAATCACTATACATTTGGCATTTATGAAAATCACTCTCACTTATATTACTCAGACATTTCTCTTCCTTCCCCTTGCCTCCACTGACAAAGCCTGAAAACTCTTTTTTTTATCTTCTAATTGATCATCTGCACTATACTTTCTGAAGACCCTCATGTCAACATTTAGGCAAGTGAAATGCCAGTGCCATTGTAAATGGGGGAATAAATGCACAACTTGGACATTTTTATAATAATCACATTAGACAAAAACCGCATTCCAGGGAGTTTTTAATGGGTCTAATAGAGGCCCAGGGACTCAGGGGAGCAGAAGGCTATAGGCCAAAGAATTTCAACCACCCGAGAAGAAAACTAATGGCCCATTAAAGCACACCCTGGAGTGCTTTATCGTTGTCATTGGAATTAGAATATATATTTTTGTTTTAAAATAGAATGCTGCTTTGATGACATTTTAACACATTGCCTGCCTTTTCTCCATTGACTCTCGGTACCTTAGAAAGTCAAGCAGAAATTAGAATACAGTGGGAGCAAATTAAACCTTTGATTTCACAGAGAAACTAGAGGCATTATGACAATTAAATTATTTTACAGAACTATTAAATTACTGTATAATCTAATTATTTACAAAGAAATTTAGATTGTAGGTATCTGGATTGTAAAAGTAGATAGTTAATGCTATCCTATGAAAATAATGCCTGAAATAACTTTTTATTGATTCACTTCAGATTTTTAAATTAATATGTATACAAGTATCTCTAAGTTATTTTTCATTATAAAGGTTTTAGCATTTAAATTGATTCATAAAATGTGAGTCTTGGTAACATATATGTGAAAATTAAAAAACTGCTAACATTTTTTAAAGAAAATTTTTGTTTAGGTTCATGAAAAATCAGTCTTTGCCTTGAATGCATAACCTTTATAAAACAATGGATCTGTTTCTCTGCACTTGGTAACTATGGTAGCTTGCTAAAGTGAATGAGTTTCAGCAACACCCCTCATATTAGTACAGACACATCTTCCACGAAAGCCTGGCGACAAGATCTCATCATCAACTCATATCTAATCCATATTGATAGAAGGCCCAGAAACCCTGGAGGACTATAAAAATGACTTCTTAAAAAGATACTTTATAAACTAGGTTAGGCAAAATATTGATACCTGATAATCTTGGATGGTGGATTTATATGACATTATATCATTTTATATTTAACTTTTGAAGAAAACACTATATAATCTGTGGCCAATTAAACAAATACATTATCCAGGAGAAATGCCTCAAAAAGGAACAATAAGTAACAAATGTCACTAAGAATTAAGTACTTAATAATGTGCATATCAATTAGCCAAGCTTAATAGAAAGAACTGTATGGTGAGGAGTAAATGAGAAACTTTGTATATAATATGGGATAATTTTTACATTTAACATCAGTGTGTTAACTTTCACTGCCTCAACTGGTTCTTATTAGGCAAGATATGGTGTGCACACATGTGTGCTCTGTGTGTGTGTGTGTAAACCATTAAAGATGAGATAAAATCTCTGAGTAATGGGAAGTCAACCTCTCACAAATGCACATAAACCTAAGTTTGAATAATAGCCAGGATCTGCTTGCTTTAACTCAAACACATATACTCCTAAGAAAAGTGTCCCTGTAAGCTATATGTATTGACCAGCTATATCATACAGCTATCTAGGTATGTATATAGTATAGTCTTGATCAAATGCATTTTCTGTTTTATAATACTCAACAAATAAAACTGGCTGCCATAAATACATACTCAGAAAAGGAAGGAATATAATGTTTAGTGGAAACAATTGAATGTTTTTCTGCTATGTTCTTTTCAAAGCAGCATGCTCTAAGACAGACTGTGCTCCAAGTTATATATTTCCTAGAATATTTTTTTGAACTAAACTCTTAATTTATTCATATATATTCCTCTGGATGAAAAATAAAATTCAGTTTGGGCTATAAATCCCAGGTACAGTTTGGGTGGCTTAGAAGAACATGAAAAGGTGAAATTGATAGAACAAGAAAGAAAAGAAAAAGTCCTGCAACTATAGTTAATATAAAAGTATTACTGATTGACAGCTGAATGTAACCTTTCCTCATCTTTAAACAGCACCAAATACCATTTTCCTTAGGCAAAAGTTGATCCTCTTAGAACAACTGCACTGTTCAATTTCCATATAATGCATATACTTAAATTATAAATATAATGTGGTCCAATAATCAAGTAAAGATGAACAGCAATTGAATAAAAAGAATTTTTGAAGAAGTGGTGCATACTGACATTTTTAATCTATAAATTGATTACATTCAGATTTCTAATTAGACATTGCTAACTATGCCAGGAGCTAATTTTGCTCAATAAGTTTGAATTATTTCACCCTCATTCAAGAAAAGAAACAGAAAAAAAAAGCCTTTCATTAATATATATTTTAGATGCTTGTAAGTCTGAATTTTTCTTTGACAATAATAATCTGAAGTTTATCAAATAAATTAGTAAGCAAAGAATTTGGAAAGCTTGTAATACAGATGTATTACTAAAATAAATATGGTTCAAATAGCTCTTAGTTGATAATTAATCTTTTAGTAAGTATAAATAATAAAATTTGTTTGGTGTAAAAATGGTAACTAAACCCATGTTATTTCTATTTGTTACAAGTGACTTACAAGAATGCAATTATATGTAGTCTCTCAAATGCATTCCATTATAATTGGTGATTTGACATTATTAACTGTCCTTAGATGCATAAGGAGAGATTGGTTGTTCTTTAATATTAATTCCCTAAATTTTTAGAATATAAAGAACAGCATAATAAAGTATTTATTTTGTTAATAAATTTTAATAATGCTCTTCTACTCTTCATGGTAGCATCTGTGCAGAAAATAGTCAACAGAATGATAGTACAATGATCGGGGAAATCTATGCAAGTCTAAATTGATATTTCAAAGTCTAGATCCACGGTCATCGATGTAAGAGGTGGTGGTACTGGAAAGAGTCTAAAACCAGCTGCCCTTAGATACCTGGTGATTGGAGGTAACTTGTGAAACACTTTAAAGAGTTATTCAGGATTGATGAAATGGGAAGATTGTTGAATTTGGAGTCCATGAATCCTAACCCTATTTTTGGATCTATCATCCACGCACCATACTATCTAAACTATCCCCTTGTAACATGAAAAGTTTGGCTCTCTTAAAGTGCCCAGGATATAAAAAAGTTGCCTTCAAATATGTAGATTTTTATATCTCCACAGAGTCGCTTTCAGATATACGAAGTCTAGATCTCCAGAAAGACCATAAACACAGCAAATTCTAAAGAGTATAGACACCACAATTAATCATCTATGATTACAGAGATCTTCGAAACACATTTATTTTATCCATTTATCACATTTCAATGTGATCGGTTATGTGTTTGTCTTACCTCTTTTTCCAAATCTCTTTAATAAAGTGTAAAGGATAAGATCACAGGACAGAACCTAGGTTTGAAACCTCCCTCGCTCATTATGATAACTGTCATATTCTGAGCAAGTATCTTCATCTTTGTCTTCAAATAAAAATTGGGGTTATAATAGTACAAACCCTATAAAGTTGTTATAAAAAATCAGTGAGTAACACATTTGCTCAATATCTGTGAATTGGTACGAGCTCAATAACTTTATTTTTTCTTTAACCTATTATTTGATAGAGGAACCAGAGACCCTTGAAGAAATGATCAATGCAGAAAATATGTAAATGAAGTACTTTTTGGTGGGCCCAAAAAGTAAGGAAGTGCTTAAAAACAACAACAAACCGTAACAGCCACAATGATGGAGGTATGTCAAAGGGCACAAAAGTCAACTGAAAGAGCTCTTAATGGCCAAAGCTAGAACATTTTGAACACTGAGATAAAGGAGTAGGTTATAACCCAAAGTATAAAATAAATATAGATGAGCCCATACTGATATAAACAAGTAATTGAAAAAAAATAAATAGGGGAGAAGAGACAAATCTCCCATGCAGTAAAACTGCAAATAATGTATGTAATTACTCTGTTCTTCAGGGGGTGGAACATACCTCCCCACTCCTTAAGTGTAAGCTGCAGAGAGTGACCTCTCTGTCCAAAGAGCACAGTAGGGCATGGGGTGGGGGAGGGAGAGGGAGAGAGAGAGGGAAGAGAGGGAGATAGGGAGAGAGGGAGAAATAGAGAGAGAGAAAGAGAGACAGAGAGAGAGAGAGAGACAGAGAGAATGTTTCCAGTGGAGAGACCTGATAAACATGCTCAGCTAGATAGGTGATCAAGTTCAACATCAATAGTGATAAGTCACATTGATAGTATGTACCCTAGATATAATGTGATGAAAATAGCAATTTATCTCTATGGTTTTCCCCCTCAAAAAAAACCATAACCCTAGTTTAATCACGAGAAAAAAAATCAGACCAATTCCAATAGAAGTGCATTGTACAAACTCCATCACTAGTACTCCTCGAAACTGTCAAAGTTATCACAAACAAGGGAAGTTTGAGAAACTGTCACAACCAAGGGCGGCCTAAGGAAACATGACAACTAAATAGAAAATGGTGTTCTAGATGGGATCCTGAAACAAGAAAAGAACATTAAGTAAAAACAAAGGAAATTTTAAAAGTATGGAACTTTAGTTAATACTAATATAGTAAGATTGATTGATTAGTTGTAACAAATTTAAAACATTAATATAAAATGCTAAACTAGGAAAAATAGGATGTAAGGTCTATGAGAACTCTTTATACTACCTTTGTAATTTTTCTGTAAATGCAAAACTGTTCAAAAAAATTAAATTTTGTTTTAAAAAGTCCAGTGCACTGGCCAACTCGATCACTATGTCTCTATTCCAGACATCCGTGAAAGAATATCTGACTGAACCAGTCTAGGTCCGAATACAATCTGGTTTCAGCCAAAGTCATGCGTTTGTGGACACATAAGCATATGAGGCACATAAACAGGTGAACCCTGGTTTTGTGGGACCTGAGGCTGATGCCCTTTCAGGATTTGCATTAAAAAGAACACAAAAGTAATGTGAATTTGATTATAAATACATTCATAAGTTAAGGTCTATTCTAGTGTCTTGGGAAGAGCCATGCACGTGAGAGGTCCTGAATCTTAAGCATCATTAGCATCATGGTAATTATACCTCTGCAAATAAAGCTGCTCTGATAGGGATCTGTATAAAGGCATGAGAGTGCAAAGAACATTAGTGTCAGAGAAAATGATCAGTGTCCTTTTGTTGGTATCTCTCCACACACACACGCATGCACACACAGTTAGACACATGTAATTTGTTTCATTATGAGTCTGATCTGGATGACTGAGTGATCAGATCTGATACTTAGTGAATAATCACCACTTATCACCTAAACTGGTACAATGTGAATGTCTCCTTGAATCGGTGAGGCTACGGAATTCACAGCACAATGGAGCAGTTGGCTTGGATAGACAAAATTCTTCCATTCAAAGAAATAGAAGGGATGGCAGAAGGCCAGGTGCACATGAACGCATTCTGGTTGTTTATGAGATGCCAACAGGAGGAAATTTCTGTTTGTTTCTATTTTCTTAGTAGATTATGATTTAAATCGTTAGCTGAGAGCGAGGATGAGGAAGCTGGTTTAGGAGCTTTGAGGAGAGGAGGGGTGAAGAAGTAATTGCGGAGAGTAGGAATACAAAAGACAGGAATGTATAGTTGAATTATTCAGTGATGTTTTATTCATTTGGCATTTGTGATCACAAATTTAAAGTAATATTATAAAACCCAACTTTGTGCTTTTCTGCAGCAAGCTCATCTGCTGAGTGCAGTCCTGAAGTTCACCCTAGGCAGGGATATTGACCAGGTAAACATGTAAGAGGGAGAGAGGAACAAAGAGGCTACAGTCTTTGTGGAGATACGAATGTAACTAACAGCAACCATATTGAGCTACTTAGAAGTCTACCACACTCCATCTTTTCCGGATTTGGCAGCTTTAAAGCTGGTGTTTTTTCTCCCTGCAATAATTGTTTGTTTCTTTGGAAAAGCCATGATTGAAGGCTCAGGCTAAATGCCACGATCTCTTTGTTTCCTTTTCTAAACTCCCAAGGAGAACTGTGTTTCTGATGCAACATTTATAATAATCCATTGTAATTATCACATATATTATAGTTCTTATAATTATTTTATGTTAGTTAAAATTATGGTATTATTAAAACAAAATATTGTCATTCATTATGTACAAGTCACCTTTATACATTCATTTTTAATCAATTTTCACCCATCTTCATTAGAATGTAAACTATTTGCACCAGTACTTTGATTTGCTCACCAAGATATTGCCTGCCTCATACAGTAACTCGATTTTTTAAAATATATTAATTTAAAAGTATGTGAACGAGTGTCTATAGGGTATGGGTTTCTATTTTACTATTTGTGAATTCCTGGAGTTTAGCGCAGTATCTGTTATTTTACACACTCTTAATAAATGCTTTCTCAATAAGAAAATAAATTTCTGAATCCTGCACTACAGGTAAAGCTTGATATGGAAGGTACATATCAGTTTACTCAGTGAGCCTTTTCTCTGTGTACCGATAATGAATTTCTTTGCTAATAATCCGTTCAATGTAAACATATAGGTTTGGCTTTCTTGATTTAGTGGACTCATAGTTTTTGAAAGATCATTATGGAATTCTTAATAACTCAATGTTTTAAAGTATCACACTTTGAGATATTTATGAGTTAAATACAAATATCTACATATCAAATGTAGCATTTCTTTCTAGGAAGTCCTATTCTCGGTTTGCTGAAATTTAGTGAGGGCAATTATAACACGTCCTTGGTTTTGATGATAAAAGTATTGGAACAAGCCCTTTTTCAAGTTAATATGAGTATAATCCAAATTCCAGTTGCATCTCAGTTATTATCTTGAGCAGGGCATCCCTTAAAAGCTGTATGTAGAAAAAGAATATAAGAATGGGAAATATCGAAGTGAGATTAGCAATATTTACAAACTAAATCTCTTTATTGAATGACCAACTTTTGTCATATCTGGTGAGGCTGCATCAATAAAAGATACTTCAGATCTGATATATAATTTTTCATCAGTTTTTTTTTTTTTTGAGGGATGGGCGTGATAGTGGATTGTATCTACTGAAAATAATTTGCAGTGGGAAAGATCTTCACATTCCCTAGAAACGATCTCATGGATAATTGCCTTAATTATGCCAGAAAGTGCATTTCTACTGTTAACCATAACTATCCATGTAGATATGAAAGTGCCTTTATTGGTAATCTCCAATACTGTGAGCACCTCATAGGCAGTGCAGAAAAGCTCTAAAAGCCTGATGAGAATTCTTGACAAGTGAGCATTTAATGGTCATGTTTGCATAATAAAGAAGTAAGAACTCTTCTGCAAATTGGATTCTGGTGTCTTCAGTCCATCAGTGGAGACCACAGTCTTGGGATCCGGGAAGAAATATATTTTCCAGACCGATGGACATTTTCAGTGCAGAGAGATAAAGAATTGATGTGAAGAATATTCTGCGATTCTGTGAAATTTATGATCAACTAAAGATTTAAGATTTTCTTTTGTACAAACATTTAGGGATTCATTTGATATATTTTCAGACATATGTATTTTATTAGTAATTATACTGTTTGTCCCCTCATTTACGTTCTTTTTTTTCTCTCTGTTTTCTATCTCTATCTTCCTCTCTTCACTCTCTGTAGCCAATAGACCTGGATTTGAACAGCTGCTCTATCAATTACCAAGTGTGTGACCTTGAAGGGATTGTTTAATCTTCTTGAAACTTCGTTTCCTTATTTCTGATGGCAGGATTTTCAATTGAATTTGATAATTTATCAAAACCAATTAGTACCTGATACCAATTAGCTGCCCTTTTCAGTCTCTTCCACACCTTAAGCCCCCTATGGCCCATGCACATATATTTGACACAAGTACGTGTGTGTGTGCTTTATGTGTGTGCTTGTACATGTGTCTTTACAGGCTAGCTTCTGCTTTTTGAGGGTCAATAATGTTTCAAGCATCCTGTTAACATTATTACATGAGTGATCTTATAGGATTGTTATAAACAACTTTATGGATAATCAATTTTAGTTTCAGAGACATTGGAAAAGCTATCTCAAATCAGGGCTGGAGTAAGTCTCAGAGTTTTAACTAGAAACCAGACTTGCCAGAGTCTGATATATTCATGCTGTTAATTCCTACATTATACCTACCTTATACTTTCCATAATACTAGTCTAATTGAGAACTTATGGACCAAAATCCAGTGGAATGTTACACCTTTTACATATTTTTTTTTAGTCTAATGACTATAGTATTTAACCATTTAAATATAAAGAAAGTACAAAGTTGTTAACTTTTCTAAGTCCTCAAAACTCATAGAGAGGAAGCTAATCTGAGCTAAGCAATGGACTTGACAGTTGAGTACATTCATGTGGCCTTTTTTCTAACGGGAGAAATGAACATGCAGAAGGTCAAATTGTGTGGGAATGAGTAACTTCACTGTGCACAGAATATATTACTTAGGTTTTAATTCTGGCATTGCACAAGCTGTTAACCTCTTCTAAGCTTTATTTGGCACTTGAGGAGAGTAATGCTTACCTCATAGAGCCATTAGGAAAGTAAATGAGGTAACATAAAGGAAAACATAAACCATTATAAAAATGCATTGGATTGTTGTAAGAGAAACACAAGAACACATAGAAATTCTGTGGAAGCACAAAGAAGGTGTTGCAGCTTGAGTTCCCCAAGAGGCAGCCTACAAAATGAAGGTAGGTACTAAAGATTTTTACTAAAAGGGTGTTTTGAGAATTTATACCGTGGAAGGGATATGGTAGGTTAGAATTAGGAGGAAGTCACTGGCCGTAAAGTGGAACAAACCCATCAGGAACCTTAGAGCTGCGATGTTGCTTCATAGTTTATATCCCCTTGTTGACCAGCCATTTAATTCATGCTGCCTCTAACAGGAGGCATGGATTTGGGAAAGGGAATTTTTTTTAAAACTAAGTCAAGCCCCCAGTGAGTGCTGACAGCTGACAGACATCTCTTAGCATTCATAGAAGCTGGGAGAATAATTCTAAATTTCAGGGGGGTGCAGGAAATCTAGACTGAGCATAGTAAAATGGAAGGTATTTTAGAGCCCTGGTTAGGGGAGAAGAGTTGTAAATGTCTACACAGAAGAGAGGATGTCTAACTTTGGTTTTAAACTTAGGTTTGATAAATTCTGAAACTTCTGCCTTAAACATACCCCCACACACCGACACACAGAATCAACCCTCTAAAATGTAAATATTTTATACCTTTAATATTATATTGCTTAATACGGCAAAAGAGAGAACTCAGAGATGAATTGTTGTATTCAAGAACTTTTTCTCTCCGAAGAGAAAATGTTACCTGATATATAGGCTTTTACGATATATCTGTATTGCTTCTCTGACATCATTTAGACTTTGCAAGAATAAAGTGTATTCTCAAAAAAATCTCTATTAGTTCATGAGCATAACCAGAGGTCATTGATAAATATCTAATACGATCATTTTTAGAAGAGTTGGCACAATGGTCTCTTTTTATTCATGGGCAACTGCAGAAATTTGCTCTTGTATTGACTTAACTGCTTTTTGATGTCTTATTTTTTCTTCCAATGACCCAGCAAGAGATGATCTAAAAGTCCTGTCAACGTGTGGTTTGCAGAGGGTAATCTTCCAAAAGCACTGTCTAATACAAGTTCTCATCACAAATTTATCTTTACAAACTATTGGGCCACTTGAGCATTATGACTTCCTGCTTTATGTGACATTAAATTCCAGGAAAGGCATTTTTCCAACCTAACTTATCAATGGCATTCTATACTGTTCTACAACCTTTCTGTTTTTCCCTGACATACCAATTTTATTAGCAAATAGGTGATAACGTGGAACTACTTCACTAAGTTGAGGTAGCCAACAGTCATTTCACTTGGCACTTAATGCAGGAAAACAGTTTCACTTCATTAAAAACTCTACACTTAACTGCTGTTAGACCATAATAGTTCCTAACTGTCACTGAAATATCTTGTTTGAGTTACCAAAAATATTCACTCACCTCAGAGGACCTAGGACACAGGCCTGATTAAGCAGAAAGGAAATGCATTTAAGATGTGCCATCTAGGAGATGCCCAAAATATTAAACCTCCCTATTTTAGCAGAAGAGACAAATTTATGTAAAGGTGAATCTTAACTTATGTAAGTTGGAGTAAATGATATCAACTCCATTATATTCACAGATCAGTAGTCTGTGGTTCCCATTATGCTAGGGAACATTTTAACCTTTCTCTAGTTTACCGTATCACTATAAGCTACATTATTCAAATATTGCAAATACCAGCTACTATGTTTGGAGCGCTCACATATAAAATCCAGAACCCACGCTGACATTTTGAATCCCTCATTCAACAATGCAGAGCTATGAAAACAGAGACAGAGTAGTTTGGTAACTTTAAAGTCCTCAGCTAGTATGTCATGAGCATTAAAGTCAAACACACATAAGTGTGAATCTCAGCTCTACATTTTTTATCTCTGTGTGTAGACTTTCTCTTAGCTAACCTAATTTGTGTTCTAATTACTCGCAATGACATTTTCTTTGTCACCGGCAACATAGAACACCGGAGTTATGCCTCCAACGCAATTTGAAGGTACCATTGCAGCAGAGACCCATCAATGTTGTCCCAACTGCTGACGTCTGGGTCATAGGCACTGGTGTCAGTAAGAATGTCACCATTCAATTCCCGGAAGAAGTCACCAGCTCTGTCCAATAAAGACACTGTATGCTTTTGCTGCTCAGAGTGGTTAAAAATATGCTTTCTGTTTGTTTACTTTTTAAATTTGAGTTTCTCTCATAAGAAGCTAAGGGTGAGGTCTCAAGAGAAGATGACATGGGAAGCAGGCAGGGCCTTTGCAGTTGTGTGCAGTACTCCACAGCAAAACATCAGCCTGGAACCACGCTGGACCCGGGGGAAGAGGGAGCTTGGAGAAATCAGGCATTCTTGGTTCATGCTGTAAATACTGTTCTAACAGCCCGCTCCAACACTTGTCTCAACCTAAGACAAACCTCTTTAGCTGTGGTGCCAAATATAAGTAGATATGCTCATCAGTATTCAGCCAACTGGACTAGCTAATGTCTTTTTATTTTTACAACTAAGGACTGAATCAGTGCAGAGCTGAAGCATCCATGAATTTACTGCTGAGGATCAAACACTAGAAATTAGTCTCTAGGTCTGTGAAATATGAAATAAAGAAGTCAGTGTAGTTATTCTTTAGAGGCCTTATGACCCTTGGACCAACTATGTATTTATGACTCAATTGTCAAGTAATAAATCTATTTTTTTCTAATGGCACCGTCCCCTTCTTGACTAAAGAGAAAAAATTTCTTCTCTGACTATTGATCTTTTAAGTACTGCACTGTGTGTGTGTGTGTGTGTGTGTGTGTGTGTGTGTGTGTGTGTGTACTGGTAGAAAAGACAGTAAAGGAAGATGATTTTTGAAAGGTTTTTCTTAAATGCAGACTCTGAGGTTAGACAGACCTGACTTCTCCTTGTTGGGAACTTGATAGGACACAGATATTGATACATAAACAGAAGCCTAAAAACCTGAATTCTAATCTAGATGTCTATCACCAACTAGTTCTATGATTTTGAGAATATTACCTTTCCAAGCCTGATTTGCGGTAATCATACCTAACTTAATAGTGTTATGGGGAGACCAGAGGGATAATCAAAATAAATCACTCAGTACCTAGCACCTAAACATACTCACTAAATAGTTACTATGCATGTCTCCAGTGTTTCTTAAGAGACAGCAGAGCTGACCTTCTGTGGACTATTGTCACATAATAGCTATGTGAAGCTTCTGCTAATACTAGGCTGTGTTGCACCAACTATGAACATTACTGTTCCCCTTCTTGTTCAAAAACCAGTGCCGAATTTCCAGACCAGTCATAGAAGCATCCTTAAGACCTCAGGAAAGCAGGTAAGAGACACATCCAGAGAGCTGACAGGAACTCATCAACTCATCACATTTGTTCATTCTCGAGGAAGCAGAGACCTCCCAAGAGGAAGTGTGGTGTTCTATCCCGGGACAGGAGAGAGACATAATCACAGAGAGAACACCTTTGGGGTTTCTTCTTTCTAATCCTCTTGCACATTTTGTTGTTGTTGTTGTTGTTGTTTGTTTTTTTTTAAATTAGAGACACCCTAGCTCTGGGAAGATGACTCATCTAGGTGTGGTAAGGATTTCATTACTCGTCTTAGGGATTCTCTGCATCCTACTTATAACCTGCACGGGTAAAGGGCATTGAGAGAAAATTACATACTGGGAACATAGATAAAACCATTATGGTTTGACTTTGGGAAAATTAAAATACAATCATAGCTAACAGATAATTATAGTACCATTAAGATAATGAGTTAATTATTATATTAATTGGTAGGTTAATGGAATGCTGATATGGATTTTAAAAGCCTGAATTTAAATAACAGAGAAAAACTATATAAGCATTTTCTCTTTAAAAGAAATATTGTATTTCCCCATAAAGAATTCCTGATGATATATTTACTCCCCTTCAACCAACACTTTGGAAACAAATAAGAAAGCATAGTAGACACCAACAATATGTATTGATTCCACAGCCTTTGTAAAGACAAAACATATGATTTGAGATAGCATGTCAGGTTTGTTTTAATTGGATTTTTACTTATCAAAAGAA
The DNA here is from genome assembly GCF_000325575.1 of Pteropus alecto. NCBI lineage: Eukaryota > Metazoa > Chordata > Mammalia > Chiroptera > Pteropodidae > Pteropus > Pteropus alecto. The sequence continues at coordinate 7,948,532 of NW_006434825.1, forward strand.
ATAATTTAAAGGAAGATGTCACATTTCTCTTATTTTATATTTGTGGCCTTTTGCTTTTGTTTAGAGGTTGAATCATCCTCGCTTCTGCATGGGGCCATTCTAATACCTGTTAACCTTTGTTCTCCTTCTTCCGGCCGATCTACGAGAAACTGAAATTACTGAATAAGTAAATCCGGGGCTAACTCTGCTGGAAGTCTGGATGATTATTAGAAAGATCACAAGCTCGAAGTTTTAGAGCCTAAATTTCCATATAGTCTCCAGTTGTAGATTTTTAGAAAAGTCACTTAACCTTTATGCTTATCTCTTCATCTGTGAAATAATGTCCAATGCTGGTGCTGGCAGAGCCTTTACCATAGTTATGGCCATTTAAGGCAGGGGTCCCCTATTCCTGGGCCACAGATTGGTACAAATCCACAGCCTCTTAGGAACCAAGCAGCATAGCAGGAGGTGAGCAGTGGGCGAGCAAGCAAAGCCTCACCTGTATTTGAAGCTGCTCCCCAGCACTAGCATCACTACCTCAGCTCCACCTCAGATCATCAGGTATTAGATTCTCATAGGAGCACCAAAACAGTTGAGGACCATTTACATAGATTCCTAAGAAGGAAGGACTTGATTTTCTAGGGAAATACATAGGTAGAAGATAGATGAAAGATAGATAGATAGAGAGAGAGAGAATTGTTATTTTTGATATCATAGGAATATGAATAGACATTTCCAACTTTGATTTTTAAAAAAAAATCTATCATCTCTATCAATCATCTATCTACCTAATCTATCTTATCTATCTATCTATCTATCTATCTATCTATCTATCTATCTACCTACCTACCTACTTACCTACCTACCTACCTATCTATCTATCTAATCTGGTCTTTGTCCCATTTCTAGTACAGATCTTCAAAACCTTTGCAACTTTCTAAGTATTAGGAGTGTCTTTGCTATGTTAATGAGGTAACTCCTGGCAGGGCCACTAGACAGCTTCAGGATGAAGGTTGGTTGAGGAAAACACACATACACAGAGATGCAGGATTAGAGAGTTGGAACTTTCAGGGTGAATTATTGGAGACTGAGTTAAATCATGTGTCCAATGATTTAATCATACATAATAAAATGAAACCGTCTATATAATGAAACCTTGATAAAAACTCTGAACATGAAGGCTCTGAGAGCTTCCTGGTTGATAAACATACTGATGTGCAGGGATGGAATGCTGGCACACCTGACTCCATACGGACAGAAGCTCTTGCTCTCAGAATCCTTCGAGACCCTGCCACTATGTATGTCTCTTCCTCTGGCTCTTCATTTGTGTGGTTTTTTTTTTTTTTTTTAATAATAAAATGTCAGTCATAAGTAGAACAGTTTCCTGAGTTCTGTGAGTCATTCTAACAAATTATCAAACCTGAGAAGGAGTTGTGGGAATTCCTGAATCTGTAAGAGGGCTAAGCAAGAATGCATTTGGCTTCGGGGGTCACCCAAGACTTGAGGGTGGTGTGTGGAGTGAAGAGTCTTAGGAAACTGAGCCCTTTAACCTGTGGGATTAGTGTTAACTGTGGACAGTTAGTGACAGAATTGAATTAAGGTGTAAGACACCCAGTTGATATTAGAGCATTGGTGATAAAACTGACCCTATATCATGTTCAGCTCGTTCTCAACAAAAGAGAGAGGAAAAATACCTACATCATATATCTTGGTTACCTCACCAAGTTCCAGTATCAATAAATGAACCAATTCACAGAGATAGTTACTATACATCAAAAAGGGAAAGGGTGAATTATTTGAAAAAACTAATAATTAACAGTTAATGATATGCTGGATGTGTGGCTATAACATTAAGTTTATAGCCTCCATTCTTCATTCATTTAAGTTAAATAGGCCTCTAAATTCTAATGAAGCCAGCTTTGCTCGGTGCATGTTATAGATTCTTAACAAATGGACCTTTCTTTCTTCCTTCCTTCCTTCCTTCCTTCCTTCCTTCCTTCCTTCCTTCCTTCCTTCCTTCCTTCCTTCCTTCCTTGTCTAGTTGCAAAACCTGATTTTCTATTGTCCTGATGTTTTCCAGAGTTTTCAGAATACTGTGTTTGATATTACCAGGTGATCAAGTCATATTCTCAGCACTGAGGGACACGACACTTTGCCAACACTCCAATCCAGTCTAAGAAGACTGGAAGCCACTGAAAGAGTATTTATCACATTATCTTCTTCAAAGAACTTCATGTTCAACACTTGCTGAGTAGTACAATTGTGGAGATACAGAATATTTTATTAGGTGACAAAAAATCACCAGGCACTGAAATCTTTGTGATGACAAATGAATGCTTTCTTTCTTCAGAAACTCATTAATTTCAAATATGCACCTAAGAAATGCAAGCCTTAGTTAGAATGCATGCAAATGTTGCATAATAGATTCTTAGTTGATAGGAACAAAACAGTTTTCTCACAACTCACTGAATCCTACTCAAAGTGTTCAGAAAAATATCTGCAAAGCAAACTCATTTTCACAAAGAATGTTGAAGATTTTATAGTGGGTTCTTAGTTCAGTTTCTCCAGAAGAGATGAATTAAACGTGAATCCTGAAGCTACTACTAAGTTGTATGCTTTTTTTTTTTTTTGCTATTGGTTGTAATATTGCTGGTAATTTTACATGACAAAGTTCTTTAGCTCAGAACTCAACAATTAGATGTTTTTTTTTTTAATAATCATGCTAGCTCGAGATTAAAGATAACAATTGACTCTCAGTTTAAAGCATCTTAAAATAATTCACTATCCTCTTGTGATTTTCCACCCTAACATTCCAGTGTTTTAGAAATATTAATGATTCCTTAAAGTATATCTAGACTAATGACTTTATTTTCCGGGTGTACAAGGTAAAATCAGAAAAAAAAAATAAGTTGTTATTCTAATATTCACACCTATATGTGAAACAGCTGCAGGAAGACTCAAGAAAACTTCATGACTTATACAACACATTCCATGGAAAGATACGGAACTAAGGGTGGCCTGAAATTGTATACATCACCCTTCCTGTAAAATGGCATTTTGCGAGATCAAGCATATCTGTTTCTTTCTTGTTCACATCCAAGAGATGCTATCAATTGGTATATAGAGAGAGCCGGTAAGTAGGAAAACGCCATTCCTGAGCAAAGAGAAGTCCAGTATACCAGATCATGAGCATTACAAGTCACGAGAAGTCATTTACACAGGTAAAACATGTTCTTAAAATAGTTGCTCCTAACCCAGGCATAACTGGAATGCCAACACACAGTGCTGATTTTGGTAGTTTTTGTTTGTTTGTTTTTATCTCTACTGCCACAGTGAATTTCTCTCCAGGCCTTTCTTCCATTTTCAGGGGAGAAGGAAAAAGTGTTTGAAGGTTCTTTGAGGAATGTTTTATGTAAACTTTGAACACTATAAATTTTTCACTGCTTTCAATATCACTTGCCCTCCACATTCTTGGATATCTTTCTGAATACTATCACCGATTTCCTCAGAATTTAGGACACTCCATGACTTCTCACACTGAATAAGCTATAGAAAATGGGCACCAAGAGGTTTGAAAATCTTTCAGGAAGTCAGACCAGAGAAATAAATTGGAAGGCAATCATCTTTAAACTGCTCTGCAAGCAGCAGTCAAGGGTTTTTCCTCTCATTTTGCTGCACCTACAAGAAACTTAAGAAAGAGAGGTGGCCCAGAGCACCCTTACTGCCATAGACACTGAGAAAGAGACACAAAGATAATAGTTTCTGTCACTGAACAGAACAGCCTGTGATGGCTTTTCTGCAGGAGTTACAAAAGTGAGGCTAACACACTCTGTGTGAGCTCTCACTTGCCTCTGCCATTGAGATGCAGAGAAGCTCATGAATACTTAGTGTTCAGCAACTGCCACGGCTGCCAGACTCCACAGGGAAGAAATGCCACATGCATCTTCACTGTACACATAGGTAATAGCAAAACAGAAGGAATGTCCTTGCCCATGCTGGGCTAGGAACTCCAGGTGACCCTCCCAGGCACACATGGTTATCGTCAATGAAAGCAAGTTTATTCACCTGCTCTGGGCTTCTGCTGTTGATTTTTTTTAAAGTTAATTTTCATTTCTTCTCCCTAGCTATGTTATACATTTGTTAACTTATTTAAAAATATTTTTTAGAATAAAGTGTGTTATTTTTAATTAATCATCTGAAAGTAAGAGTAATAAACATCCTAAAGATTTATTTCTCTAGCCCTCCTGGCTCACTCCCCATTCCATGTGTACTTTGAGCTCTCCTGAGTTTACTAGACCTCTGACCCATTGCCTTCAATTCTGGTTTCCAGCTTTTAATCTTTTATTAAATATGGCAACTGATTCTGAATGTTAATATTACATCCTTGACCCAACTCCTAGAATGCAACTATTTACTCGAAACTGATATCTTTCTGGCTGTATTAGTGAATCAACACTCCAGGGCAATTCATTGAAAATTGAAATTCTCTGGTCCTATCCCATACCTACTGAATCAGCAATTCCGGGAGTGGGGTACAGCAACCTGGCATTTAACAATCCCTCCAGGTGATGATGGCCAGAATCATTATGGTATACAAGTTCTACTTTAACCAACTCTGGGTCCTGAATCCATATGTATTGTTAGCAACCCAGCATCAGCCCCTTCCTTATGGAGGCATTAGGACAAGACAGAATGCAAGCCAATGGCAGTAGCTGGAGCAGGTACTATAACCATAAAACAAGAGAATACGCACACGCAGTGATCTTTAACTAGCAGCTAGTAGCTGCGCATTTAATCGGATCAGTTAGCACCTGTGCAGACACTGCATTTAGGTTAACAACAGCCAGAGTGCTGTTAACCTAAAGAGAAAACATAACAGACTTCATATGGATATTATCGATGACAAAATTGTTAGAGAATGTTGCAGGCCCTTTCTATCTGACATTACTGGTGTTATAAAAAAGAGAAAGTAGCAAACGCACTGTCCAAAGTTACCCTGGGACCCTGGGTTTTTGTAGAAGTGCTCTTGTGACACAGTAGAAATAACGTGGAATTTGGAGCGCTAGACATATTATTGGATCCTGTGTTCTGCTAATCTCCCTACTTTTACTACTTTGGCTCTACTGACATTTTGCTGCCGTGAAAAGGAGAAAAGCTCATTCCTGTTTGTAATGAGAGGAAGTCATCTATTGGTGATGTCTGAGAGACTTCACATTAAAATAAACTCCGTTTCATTTGGATTAACATTGACAGCATTGCCTTAAATTCTCCAAAATTCTTCCCGCTTGCTTCTCCCTCAAGCTCACCCTGATCATCTCTGCTTCCCACACCACAAGAGTGTTGATTAAATCAGAACCCCTAATACTGTGGTGTGATAAATGTGTGTATGACATGTAGTAACGTCTACAAACCTAAATACTCAATTGTTGGTCACATAAACCAATCCAGCTACAGTCTAATCCGGCTTGTCCTCCCTAGCCATATAAACACATGGGCGTCAGTCCTTGGCTTGTTCCCCATTTTTGCCTCAGTCTCCACTTGTGAAGAAGCCCCTTCGATCAGAATGCTCTGCTTTGTGAGTATCAATAAATGTTTGCATCTTTTCAGGAGTCCGCCGTGTCATTAAGTCCAGCCAACCAGTAAGTTCCTGAGCGGGTTACCACCAAGACCCTTGGCCAATTTAAACTACTGTTTAAATACCATCTTCCTATTATTACACATAGTCACCCTTTCAAAAAGCTTTATAAAAACCCCAATCCTAAAATAAATCTGAAGGAAAGGGCATCACCCTGAAAACAATAAAAATTTAACAGCTCACCGACTTTCTCCTCTCCCCAGAAATCCCTCTTTTGCTCTCTTCCTATGTTTGTTGAAGCTGTGAATTTCTTCCGTATTATCCACGGTATACCTTAGTCCTTTATCAATATTTGATTACCAATTATGCAGTGGGACCAGAGGACACAAAGACTAAAATATTGCTAAGTTTAGTTACCGCATTTTCCTTTTCTTTTTCCATCTTGGAATCCATTTAAATACAAGACATCAATAATATTTCCTTATTAACATTCACCTCAAGTTTTTAGAAACTACTAATACAATCCAAGTTCAGGACTTTAATTCCTAACTTCTTTAATATTCCAGTAGCTTCCACTTTGTTTCAGTACTACAAATGAACCTCTGACCTCCGCCAGCACACATAGAAAAAGAAAAAGAGAGAGAAAGAGAATCCTATATCATATACACACAATTTCTTCTGTCCTTCTTTGCAACTTCCAGTAGTTATCGTCCATTACAAAATGAACTTGGAATTCTCTCGTAATTTCAGACTGGTAATTCCAAATACTCCATCCATCGAGCTTACGTTTTTCTACTTTCCAGGTTCTCATCTTTTCACTCTTCAGTCTTCGGCTTTCTCTAACAAAGAATATTGTTTCCTATCCGAATTCATGAATTAAAATCTTATCCTTTCTTTTTTCTCCCCAATTTTTGATTTTGAAAAATTCTAAACTTCCATTGAAGTTGATAGAATGATGCAAACACTTTTACACTGGCTTAACTTCCTTTTGCACACTTCTTGAAGTGCTAGATATTTTGACTCTTTAGACTTAAAGAATTAAGTATTTATTTCACGGAAACAAGGTCATTATCTTACATTACTACAATAATATTATTAAACCTGTCGATTTGATTTTTATTTTAGTCACTGCTGCAGTGGATAGTTTTTGTCCACACACTGAAAGCTTACCATCTTACCATATATCTTAACATTTTCCTCCTTCAGGACTTACCTTAGCAAATGTACTTGGAAATAGAAGTGACATATCACCCACAGGAAGCTACTTTGAACCAATAGGGGTCTTGAACCAGTGTATAAATATCCCAGCCTCTTGTCTATCAGTTACATTTCTGGAGTGCATTCCACCTACCTCCTCAGAGAATTCCTAGAGGAACAGTTACCCAGATAGTTGGCTACGGTAGACAGCTCCAGGCACCATTCATATGAAGACTCTGCTTGCCTCTCTCACCTTCTTCACTCCATTTCTCTTCGTGGGGTCACTTTTAAAATAAACTATCCACAAAGAAATTGTCTCAGGCTCTCACCTTAGGAGAATCAAAACTAAGATTATCCCAAATTTAACAATGATTTAATATTATTAATTAATATTCTATTTATATACAAATTTCTTTAATTGTTCCCAATATTTTTCCCCAATCCAGGATTCAATCAAGAATCACACAACTTGTTTTGTTTGCCTGTAAGCTAAAATACCCCATCTCCATATTTCTTTTTCTTTTGGTTTCATAGCATTGACAATTTTAAAATATCTTGGGACAGTTTTCTTGTAGAATGTCACACAATCTGGATTTGTCTAATTTTTTTCCTCCAAATTATTTCAGGTTAAACACTGTATAAATAGTATTATTGAATTATGTCAGGAAAAAAAAACTCTTTTCAATTTGCAACACTCATTTCTATCTGTTCTCTCTATTGGAAACCATTTTGCTTTGCTCATTCTACAAGCGACCATGCACTGGAGAAATTGCGAAATCCTATAGCATGTATTTTGTTTCACACAAAAAGCTTTGCTTTCATAGCTGGGCTCTTCACCCAGATGGTAAAATGATAAGCCAAAGAAATACATGATTATATTTTGATCAGCTTTGCAGTCCCTCAAGAGACCTTCAAAATATTGATGGTTTTCAACTCTGTGAAAATAAATATAAATAACCCCAGTATAAGTTTTTAGATGTTATAATAACTCCTTTCCTGAGTACGTTAATTAACACGGTGATAATGTTTTTCCCCTTCACTTAATAAACTATAAGAGGAAAAAAAACCTGTAAAAGAAAATAAACAAGCTTCAGCATAGCTGAGGTCATCTAACCATGGAAAACTAAATACAATGTTTATCCATACATGCATGTATACGAATACATATATGCACACAAATATGTGTCCCATATATATTTCTGTGAGTTTTTGATGCTTCCTGGGAATGAAATAATTTTTTAAATTATGAAATATGGTCTATTATTTCAGTAATTGAGTATTAAAACTTGACATTTTCATCTTTAGAAATACAGCCCATTCGCAACCAGTCATTTGTTAAATTTGGAAACTATTCATTTTCTTGGTAAGATTTTCCCCTTCAGGACATGCATACAATGCAAGTTACTGTACCAGGATTCCTTTTTAACACATCCTACAGAGAAATGAACTTCAAATCCATGTGGTGAAGAAAATAAATTTACCCTGTATCCTAGTTTTTACAATGACAGGGTATCTTATTGATCCCCCACACTTTGCTCACCTGCATGGCCATTATGTGCTAACCAAACATTATGTGAGTTGGAAGTGGGATTATTTTTGTTTCCTTTTTCACATCTACAATAGCACCACAAAGTCTGCCTCTCAAAACGGCTCTACAAGGAGCTATCTATTTCAAGTTGTAAAGCAGATTGTGGAGGGGAGGGGGTTACTTCTCTTAAGAGAAGTATTACTTTCTATTATAATATTGCCCTGTCAAGCATTTTATCCTGTGGTTACTTGGGTTTTGAAAGGAATACTATACTTCAATTCTCTCTAAAACCCTGACCATTCTAATCTTTCAAAGGCTAATTTGGCTAGATAGATTTTCATGATTGTTCTTAATCTATAACAACAAGCAATTTTCCTGCCATATTAGCCATAACCAATCTCTAAACTCAGTATCACTCTTCAATATCCATCCTTAATTGTTTTGACATTTTGCTTGTGTTTCAGCTAGCTTTCATCTGATTTCTGGGTTTTGCTCCCATAGGCCATTTATACTATGGGCTCCTGCGTTTTTCATTTAGTATTTGCATCTGGTCCACCCATATCTTACTCCCGTTTTCTCATCATAGAGTCAGGTGTTTTGTTCTCCTTCCCGGTTATCCCTGGATGGATTTCCACACCAGGGAATCCATTAGCTCTTTCAGTGGTTTTTGTTTGTTATTTTTCTTGAGGCCCAGTTCCCATATCTGCCCACAGTGGGAGAAATCAGAGAGATGCGGTGTTTTTGTTCTTGCTGTTGTTCTTTTCAATCTGCTTTGGAATGGGTGAAAATCGCACCTTATATTTGTACAACAATTACAAGTATCCTTATTTAACATATATTGCATTTTTATTTTTTAAGGTATTGTGCAACATTCCCAGTATACAGAAATACCAAGCTTTAGTTCTTTAAAACAAGTGGAGATTAATTCATAACTCTCTGAGATATGTAAGGCATGCCTTTTATCATAATATAAATTGATGACAAAAGTTAAGTAATAGGTCCACATGTCTAATAAGTGTCTGTGTGGCACTTAGAGATCAGTCTGAGAACCCATCATGGGGTCTCGTCTCCAAATTACACCAAGTCAAGGGAAATGTTGCCATCAAATAGTAATTCTGAGCAAGAATGACTACTTATGTCATACTTGGATTCATCTTTTCTGGTTCCTAGTATCTATGAATGTCAAAACATACAAACATCTATATGACTATGTTAGAAATTTGGCAAGAATGATTAAATTTACTCAGAATGCTATTCACTTTTGTATATGACTGTCATGTTGTTGAACAAAAATTAAATGTTAGTTGGGAAGCATTTCCATTCTCTTCAAGAATGTTTACTTTTTAAAGTAAATCACATCTAGTTATAGATACCTTGAAAATTTTGCAAGTAAATCATGAGTTTACCATGAAAACTTTGTAATTACTTTCCAGAATTGCAGCTTTAGGGAAATAATTTGTTATGTAATTACCAATGTGTGCCTGCAAATGACAGGTGATATTTTCACTTTATAGCAAGCAATATCTCACATTGGTTGTTTATACACTGATTTGTTCATTCATTCATTTGTTCATTTGTTCATGCCTTCTTTTTCGTCAGCAAATGTGCTTACTTTGTACTAGGCTCTCATTTTACTAAAAATTTATGAAGTCAGCATAGATTTTTTGCAGATAGTTTTGTTACTCAGAATTTTTATCCTTCTTGTAGTTTGTTCCATATTTAATAAGGAACTGTTTTGTCATCATCATCATCATTAAACTTGCCCCCTCCTCCCAACACATACACACAACTTGAAGAGCCAAAGATAAAAACTAGCAAACTTGAAATTTAGGAAACTGGGAAATTGATGCTGTAGAGATTTGAATTTTGTTTCATTCTAGTCTATTGGGAAACGATTGATATTTTCAGCTGTTACCTTCTTCTCAAGTCTCTGGAGATTTATCTACTTAGCATTATGCCTACTCAGAGAGACAATAAGTTTTATTTTGCAATTAATTATAACGGTGGGAAAGAAGAAATGTTGGTAAAAACAAAACAAAACACAAAAAAACAAGGCAATTATACTAGGCTGAAAAATGACTCATCTCAAAGATATTATTGTTCTAATCTCTCAAACCTGTGAATGTTACCTTATATGACAAAATAGGGTCTTTTTAGAAACTTGAGATGGGGGGATTATCCTAAATTACACTACTGTACACTTTTGCCAAAACTCATATATATATGTGTGTGTGTGTGTGTATATATATATACATATGTATATATATATATACACACATATATAAAAATATGTATATGTATAGATATACATTTATATATTCAGCAAGTTAAACAAAATAATGTCTGCTCTATGAGCTATGAGATGTTTGAGGAGAAAAGTAAATTATGCACGTGAAATTTAGTATCTTTTTAACCTTACATGGTTAGGCAAAGGCATAGCTGAGGTCCAGGCACCCAGATCCCTCATGCCTATTTTAAACCACCTTCCTCTTACTCATGTGGGAAGGAATGCGATTCAGGTAAGTGGTCTCCATTGCATGAGAATGTTTTTCAGGAGAAAGAAATCAGTGTTCAATGCAGGCAACACAAATGTGTCTGACATTTGTTGATTTGAGGTTACCTGGCCAAATATCAATCTTCATTTTCACCGAAGGTGTGATGTTGCGTGGGCGTCATCAATAAATTTAATGGATTAAATAATGTGGAAGAAATGACAAAATATTGAGTGTCATGCCAAAGCTGAGATGGAAGTTACTTGTATGGAGAGCAGAAAGACTGCAGCCAAGTCATTGGCTTTAGAAGGAGCTGCATAAGTATAGGAGAAATAGTCCTATTAAGTTGGCAGATGATTCACCCTAGCGGACAAGACTGCACGTGAAACTTGTATTTTCAGTAGGCTGCACGAGATATTACCCCAAGAGTAAATAGAACCAAGTAAAATAAGATGTGATAATATATATTAGGACAACCCTACACAGAACACCCTTTCAAACATTTAGCCTTTGTGTCTTATTTCAGATCCCTGATCTCCTGAATTAAATGTTATTAGAAATTCCAGAAGATAAACCAAATAATTTCTTGGGGAGAAAAAAAAAAAGGAAAGGAAATAAGTCAACATTTCTCATTTGTTCTTGATGAATACTATCTACATTCCAGGCAGCCTCTCTGAGCAAGCACTGATTTACCAAAAGCCATCCAAAAAGGGTATCTTGGAAAATGAGTATTCTTCATTGGCACTTGTTGCAAAGGTGACTCCATCATCCTTGCCTGAAAGACAGTTGCCCCTCAGTAACAAATGATTACAGCTGTATGAATCCCAGAGGTTTGCCACTCACGGAGAACAAAGGGGTAAGAATGTGAACCGTTGCTCAAGATCTATTTTTCAGCGCTGCATAATGTTTTGCTTCACTGATCTGTCCCTAAACAACAGCTGCCGGGCTAGAGGAGTGACAAACACCTCTGTGAGTGACTGGGAAGCTGGGCTCGCCTCTGGCCCTGAACAGTCACTGACTGAGGAAAGAGGACTGGTGAGTTAACGTAACCTTGCATCTTCTGAAAAAGGGTTGACTGATGTGTGACCGCGCCCATCAGCAAGACATTCTACGGCAGACCCAAATCCTCCTGCTCTGGGTTGTTATCACCACAGACATATCTCATCTCTCTAGGAGGAAGAGTCACTTGCCAGGATAGCGTTTTTTAAAAGCATCCCCTTCTTTGTCCACATGGTGGTACTGAAGGTTTCCGTTTTTGTAAGCCATTCCGATGTAGGGTCTCTTCGCCCATTTTTGTCTCATGCTCCTATACTTCACCCTGTGTTTCTCCTCTCTACCCCTCCCCGTTCCTACGCTACCATCAAATACCTGCTTACAAAGTAGATTTTGCATCTATAAGTTATCTTAATTAACAGAATCTCTGTTTCCATTTCCAGATGTTGGAGAGTGACCTTCACATCAGTCTTCTGTGTAATTATTGCAAACAGCTAGAATGTTTAAAAAAAAGTTTTTCAGAGCAAATTAATTAAGAATCATAGGGAAAATGAACATTTTTTTTAACCAAATGGGCAATAAAATAAATTTTTGTTGAGAGAAAAAATTCAGGGAAAAAAGAGAAAATAAAACGCTGATTGCAGTGTGTATTACCATTATTTAAAATGCACATTCCTACCATAATTTTCAGCATTAATTACATGTTAGAATAGATTACTAATTCCAAGAAAAAAAGCCGTATATTATTTAAAACTTCTTCTGTTTTAAAAATACTTTTAGTGAGGAGACATGTTGTCAATTCAGTTAGAGAAAAAAAAAATAATAGATCAAAATAATTTTAAGTTAAATTACTCAATAGCTTGTTTTTCTAGGATGATAGAATTATCTAGCATTAAGTTTAATGAAAAGAATTGTTATGACAGAGAAAATACTTCTTATCCCTGTCTTTTCTTCTCTTTCTCATAATTTTGAAATCTGTAACTTTTGCAATGTGATGTTTAGAAATTGTATAACTATGCCTTAGGTCCATCTATTCTTGACAATAAATGCAGTAATCTCACATTCTACAAAACTCTCTTGTTAGAAAGACTCAGTTGCTTTGTATATTTAAAGCCATGATCCATTCGTTAATCTATCCATCTACTTTACATTTGTTTAGACAAAAAAAAAATTATGATACACTTATGAAATGCCAGAGACGATATCAGGCACAGGAAATGTAAAAATAAGAAGTCAGTGTCCATGACTCAAAATTAGGTTTTAATGGGAAGATATACTTGCGAATATCAAAGCCACTGCACACCAAGTAATTGTTTAAAATATGCCTTCTACACTATAGGAGCATGAAAGAAGGACCTCAATCTTTTCAAAAGTATCAAGTAGATTCAAAATGGAAGTAGCACTTAATTGGACAGGAAGGGAGAAATAATTACGGGCACAGGGGATAATACTGAAAAGTGTAAAGGTGAGGAGTGGGACTCAGTATGTTCAATTATATAGAAAGGCATGCAGTACCTCCAGATACAAATGTTTGAAATGACATCTGCAAGAAGTAGAATTAGGAGATGAGGCTGGGTAAATAGCTAAGGAAGAGAGCATGAGGACTTTGTAGGCCTCATTTTGAGGTTTAAATATTATCTTTTAGTTGAAAACCACTGAAGAATTTGGGGCAAAAAAAGAACATTGTTACTCTTTAAATATAGAAAATCTGCTAATGAAATACTTCAATGATAAAAAAGCTCCTTGAATAAGAAATCTATCTATCTATCATCTATCTATCTATCATTTATCTATCTATATATCATCTATCATCATCATCTATCATCTATTTATGCATCTATGTATCTATGTATCTATCATCTATCTAATCTATTATCTATCAAATCAGGGGTTTTACTGATATTCATGTGGAATATATTATTTTCTTAGATGATTTTGATACTCTCAGATGATTTAGATGAGCAATAGTGAAGAAATAATTGTCATGAATTCTTCATATAAATGAAAGATTTTATTATTATAAATGCATTAGTCTCAAGTTTGCTAATCACATATGGTAAAATATTGCGAGAAAATTAGCTCCCACTGCCCCAAACACTCACCCCTACACCCCTACTTATTTTCTAGCTTTCTTCTTCCTCTATTCCAGATACTTTCTGTCTTTCTGTTATTCCAACTTCCATTTCTTATTCTACATCCTTACAAAACAACATTTCCTGATGTTAAGAGTGAATTTTGCGTGATACAGACATATGTAAAATTAATGGATTAGGTTAAACAACAAGATTTGCTATAATTAGGGAAATCTTGCATATAAAACTACTTTGTGGTTGCCAGGTCCATGAGGTAATACGTGAAGAAAAAACACCTAGCATAATGCTTTGTATAGTATTTGTAATTGAGCTAATATATGTAAAAGCAGCTCACACTTTTCTCAGGCAGATAGCACATTGTGATGGTGATTCACACCTCTGTGTCTAGGAGAGTTAAATGCCAGTATGAGGACAAAGAACGAGAAGAAAGCGCCATATTGGAAAGTGCATCCCATCTGGTACTGCATATATATGTTCTGTCGTGACTTTATTTTTCTTTATCTTGAATAGTAAGATTTTTAAAAAGCCCTAGTATTGGAAATTGTGATCCAAGGAAAGGAAACAGGATGATTTCAAGACTAGCTGACATGTTTATTCTCGTGGATATATAATATGCAAATTCTAAGGTGGTAACTTAGTAAACGCAGCTATGCAATTGGCATCTGTGGTTGTTTCTAGATATAACACCGAGCATGCTGCATGATCACAAGGTATCATGTGAACATGCCAACAAGAACTTCCCGGATATAGGTCTTTTACGGTAGGACTCCAGGAACGGTTGGACAAGGAGTCAGATTCAATTTCCCCTCTCCTCACTTCTACACACACACACATGCACACATGCACACACACACACACACACACACATGCTGCAGTCTTACTGAACTCTAAAAGTGCTACCAAAATCTTAAATCTCAATTAACAAAGTGGTAGATAAGAGAACTTTCATTTAAGGTATAGTCCCAGGATCGAGAAACAGCACAGATTATAATAATATGGGAGGAAGAGAAAGAAAAGAGATACTATGACGTGGGGGTTACCCAAGCAGTAGAATTCATCCCTGGGGCAATGTCTCCCAGTTCTGTCAATGCACGTGTGGCACAGTGATCTTTGTTTCCAGTTCTTCCAGATGGTGAAGGAAAGACTACTGCTGAATATTCTATTCTGATCCAATTTGACACAAGACTGATTTTCACGTGTATGACTACCTAAGAAGGTGTGTTAACTAGTGGATCCAATTATGGATCTAGAGTGGGAAAAGACAGGGAAACGAGATAAGGACTAAAATAACGAAAAAGAAGAAATATAAAGGCAAGCTCAGGCACAATTAGTATTTTTTCTTTAGAATTACTCACTCAAATTCACATTGCCTCGTTGGTTCCAACATTTTAAATGACTTAATTATCTACTTAAGAAAAGAAAAAAAAAACTGGGAAATTTGATTAAACCAAGAATTGAATTGAATTATATCAAGAAGGTAAAATCTGTGTAGATGAAGTCAGCATCATTAAAAAATATACATTCTCAGTCATATATCATCACCTTTATTTCACAAACCACTAGCCTTAGAGTTCTACTACCATTTTACAATGTGGATGTGTGGTGAGGATACAAGACTCTGGTCCTAAAAGATGATTAATTTCAGGATTATCTTGAGTTAACTTATTTCTTTAGAGTGATTTTTGCACAGCAGCTAGTTAATTAATGAGTCTGAAGGCATGGGTGTGAGGCAGTTGGCCTTACAGCAGTTCCTGTTTAATAGAAAATGCATTTAGAACATTCACTGTGCTTGATTAGTCTCCCCACTTAGAAATCCTGTTTCAAACCACATGTGGTGAGGCTTAAATAATTTTTTTCTGCCATTGGGGTTTTGATATTCTTAATGACTAATTGTTTTCTGAAAAATAAAAGAAAATGTAATGTTTTCCAGTAGGAAGTATAGTTTAGGTGACAACTGCAAATCTAATTTGAAAACCTGGGGCAAAAATAAGTTTTCTCTTAAACTCATTTGGATAATAATGTGGTGTGGGCTTACTATGTATATATAATGCTGTAGAAATGATAAAGATGTGCCTCCCATGATCTCTGCCCTTAAACATTGCACCATGTTCATTGGGAGGTATGCTCAAGGAACATATATTTATAGACATGGCAAAACTGTGTATATTCAACTCATTAAATAGAGGTGTATTTTGGGGTGAGAGTGATAGATTAGAACCATGTCTGGAAGCATCCTTGGGAAACTCAGTAGACGCAGGCCATGCTTCTTTTATGAGAGAAAAAAAATTATAAAAAAGGTAAGTAAGCACTCCTCTATTCTGTTCATGGAACCAGTATTACACTTGTTGAAAAATAAATCTAGATATTATTCCAAGATTAAGCCATAGCCTCTGGATTCTCAAAAGTGGGGTGGGCAAGGTGACAGTTTTATGAAAAGAGAATACTGTTTCTAAGAAAATGAGGAGGAACACTGAGTATTCAGAAACATAGATGTCTAATGCAACTGTTTTCATACTTGGCAATCCTTATTTATCACAGTAATACTTTGGTCTACTGTGACATCCAAACCAAGTGACCCCTTCCTTATTAGCTGCTACTTCAGCAAATTGTATGAAGATGTCCATAGTCTAATTTCTATCTATTCCTCTGGCTCAGACCTTTATAATAATGTCCATCTGTGGGATAAGATCTAAGTAGATTTGTAGAATCTCAGCCAAAGAATGGTGAAAGACATATAGAGTTCTCTCCAGACACTTAAATGTCAAATCTATGGGAATAAGTCCAAATACAGACTTTGGTTCAAAGTAGCTGAGGATAAACCAGAATAAAGCAAGTTCAAACCAGGTATTGTGTTAGATTCAATCAGTGTGATGTTGGCGAATAAATAGGAAAGTGATGTTGAAGGATCTCTTCTATGGCACCAGACACTGCATCACAATGGCAAGTCTTATTTCCGAGCCAAATCTGCTGATGTGCAGACTTACTTGTTGGCATTGTATTGGAAAAAGAAGAATGGTGGATAGTAATAGACCATTCAGCTTGGAAATATTGGAAAATAAAGGTCTCTAACATAGGTGTCTTAAATACTAGAGGATTAAAAGAGTTTAAGATTATATTTCAAGGAAATAGACTAAAAACTAAGTTAGAGGTACAAAGACATAATAGTCACTTATACAGTCCTAGGAACTTTATGAACTGGAATATGTGATCTGGGAGCTATCGCTAAGTCATTCACTATACTTTGTGTAGACACACAGAAGAACTTGTGCTCCCCATTTAGATTACATAGACTAACTTGGGCTATTCAAGACAAAAGAAACAAGAAAAAAAATGCCAAAAAAATAAAGTAAAAAGATTTTAGGATAATAAAATTTTAAGTTGATCAATCATTTGAATAACTTGCACTTTATTCTTTAGCAACAATACAGCCTTGCAGACACTAAAAAAAAAAAAATGTAGCAAAAATCTAATATGAAAAGAAATAATTCCTTTATTCACAAAAACTGAATTGTATGTACTGTGATGTTTGCAGGCACAAAAATGACTCCTAATGATGATAAAAATGGATGTTTGACTGCTTAAATTCTAAATAACTATAAGTACCACAAACTTCACCTCCACCCAGGAATGATTTGAATCATTCCTGATCAAGACTGGAGAATCAATAGGTTGAGTCTATGTCTTAATAATAGAATAAAATGTTCCTGGTTGAAAGGAGTGTTTGCAAAATAAGCTGCTACCTATCCTCCATTATCTTCCCTTTCTCTGTGTAGTTTTATTTGCCTTGGTTTACTCATCCCAGTCGAGGCACGCCAGTCTGTTTCTCTCTTCCCACTAGGCTCCGACTTGAACCCAAACATCTCTACTAGGATCTGGATTTATTGTTTAATTTTTACTAGCTAAAAAAAAACAATGGTCTTTTTCTGAACCCAATAAAAGTCTTCAAACCATTTTGCTGCCAGACTCCTAAATGAGAGAACTGACTCTGCTCGATAGAGCACATAGAGACATGGGAAGAGAGGGGTGGACTCTCATATTAAAAATAGTAAATTGGACTGTTTGTATAGTCCTAAAACTCAGAAGTCAGTACTATAGCCATGATGATCCACCCAGCCCAGTCTACTTACTCATCACGACCCTCTCACAGAAGTGTTACTGCTATGCTTTAGAGTCAGCACGAGTCAATAAGGGAAGAGAATTAGAGAAAGTAGAGTTACAAATCTCCAGAAACTCAGAGAGAGACAGATTTTTTTTTTTTCTTGAGCATGACAGAGACCTATAGTGTGGGGCTTCTTTCCTGAGATAAAATGAGTGTGATTTCAAGGTATCTAGATATCTACAAAAGTAATTTATATGTCACAGTCTGTTACTTGATAGGGGGTAAAACTAGATAAGGAACAACATTTTAAAAACATTTATTTGACAAATCTGTTTGGTTTCACTTCTGTTTTCATTTTTGGACATACTTCAAATTACACTGGCATTTGGAATTCATCAATACTCTTATGAGATGATCCAATTTTTGTATTAATTCATTCTTTGGTGACTATGAGTTGAGTTGAGCATGAAAATATTCTCTGCCTCAGTTTCCCTGACAAAATCAGGCTGATGGAATGCTGTCTGAACAATCAATCAGGATTTAATAAGTATTAAAGAAAGCTTTGCAAATAAAATACATCATTTCTTTAGCTTCACTTGCCTGTATGAAACAGTAACTGAATATATAAAAGATAAAAACTTTTACAGGTCGTTTCTATTTGAAACTCCCCAAGGTCACGGATGGAAATATGACAGATTCTATTAATTCAATTTAGGAGATGGGGGAAATGAGGCATGGGGAAGTTTAGTTATCTGCTCTCGTTTTTCTATTTTACATAGTTTTATAAGATGCAAATACCAAATAATGCACCTTGCAGTCAAGCACTTAAAAGATTAAACTCTGCAGAACCCCAGTTTGAACGAATATAAAAAAGGCCAAAATAAGTTTGAAAAACTCTAGTTTAAATATAATTAAACTCTAATGTAGGGGGCCCTAAAAAAAGATATGCTAGATTAAATTGTTTTTTTATCTCTCTGAGCTAGAGGAGTTGTCAAGGCTTCACAGATGGGCAAGGACAGAAAATAACCTTGAAATAGACTTCCTGTTTTTGCAAATAAAAAGTTGAATGGCTTTTCTTAGATAGTTAAGCATAAGTTTAGCTGGCTTCACTTACTTAAGTAAAAAGTATCAGAATTTTTTTTAGGAAATAATCAAATAAAAGGATGATTTCTAAACTTGTAGAACCGGGTCATCTTGGAGCAATAAATGAGAGGGTAGGTGTGTGCATGGAAGCTGGGACAAGGCATTTTGGGTTTGTGAGAGAGTTGAGTCTGGAACAAGGAATGAGGTGGCGCTCTCATGACAGGCTGGCATACGAAGAAGTAGCTTTATATGTGAACTCAAAGTGCTGAATGCACAGAGCTATACTATTTAGAGTTCGGCTTTTTATACGTGCAGACCTTTTGAGTGATGGCGACATTCCCCTTCAATTACCACCAAAAAGTCATCACTGTGCCAGGCAAAGAAGCACTCGCCAGCCACCTTCAACCTGCTCTTCAGGCATGGTCTCATAGGTGTGCTCAGACCTTCAGAGTGTGGTAGACTATAACTGCCACTGGAGACTCTAACTTTCATCACTTGACTGAGCGGCCCTATCCATTCCCCCAGAGACTTTGAACTACCCCTAGCGTACTGAGCTCTCTGGTCTCACAGTGAGGGCATAAGTGCTCAGCCACAGTGGTCAAATGTAACAAGCATCGCCAAAGAATAATTTTGAGGACAATGGACATAAAACTTGATCTACTCTCATTATGCTATTGCAACAAATGCACCTTTAGAAATAGTGAGGGAAGGAATTGAAGGAATTTAACCAGTTAGTTGACAAGTTTTCAAAGCTAAGTGAAGAAGCCTACCAGTCTTCATAAGAATAGCTGCTTACTTCTGACGAATACTGTGGCTGCTTTGGAGGCAGGAATTTACCCATTTCTTTCCCTTCAAGCTCTACTTTCCAAGCCAGGTTGAATTCTTCTTCGCAGTGACTGGTAAACTCTCAAAAACATTGGCTACATAATAAAGAATGGGGTAATCTGCTATCGCTATCATTCTGATACTCACGGTACTCTGCAATTTTTGCCCCCTACCAAAAACTAACCAAATAAACAAATCTCTAGTTACAACTTATTTTTAATGCAGGATTTTTTTTTTTTCCAGAACCTTAAATATGCCAACATGCACTTTAGCATGCATTGCAAATCTCCGGATAAATAATGTTCTACAATTCCAAGTATTTCATCTTGGAGTTCTCTTTTTAAAAAGCATCTCATGAGGCACACTGTGGTAAGTGTTGAATTCATAATTCTTTCTGAGCTCTTGACAAGCCATTGGTGAGGCTATGAAGTGCTTTTAACCCACAGAAATTGTCTGGGCTACTGCTGTGCCTTAAGTTCAAATCTAGACAATGAATGACTTTCTTATTGATATCGAACTACTCAAGTTCCTTTATCTTAATCTTTGCATTTAGAATTAGATATAAGTAGTTTCATTTGTTAAGTTAGGAAACAGCTCCTTGTTAAGACCATAAACATGTATTTTAAGGAGCTAAAGAGTTAACAGTCTGTGTGTGTCCCTTGCACTATGTGCCATTGGGAGGAAACATGACCTCCCCCCCTACCCCTTTCTCTAGTGTCTTTACCTTTTGTATGGAATATTTTCACTAAATAATGCTTCCTCATGGGGTTAATTGCTTTTATTATTTTTGAATCCTTAGGCAAATATAATCAAGGACCATTATGAATTCACTCTAGACCAAGTCTCTCTTTCATTCTCTCTGTATCTGTCTCTCTCTGTCTCTCTCTCTCACACACACACATACTCTCAAGTTTTATTTTTCCGTCCTCCAATACACATCTCTCACACACTTTTTTTTTTCATTTCAGTAACACTTTTTGCGATTGTCCCTATGTTCTTTAAAAATACATGTGTTTACTTGGAGAGGTGACATCTGAAGAAATAATTAAACTGTTATCTATTAATCAGCCATTTTATTATTTACTCTATGAGAGATTCTAAACATGTTATATTTTAATCATTACTATAATCCAAACAAGTAAATATTATTATCACCTGGTTTAATGATGGAGAAAATTAGATATGCAAAAGATTATTTACTAGTTTAAAATCATGAGCCATCAAGAGGAGATTCCTGAGATTAAAGACAGGTCTAGAGATCTCCTTACACTCACTTTCTGTTCAAAAACTCCTGCTGTCTCAAACTTTCTGACCAACAAAGTGTCTTAAAAGATTTCTTTTTTACTTTGACAAGATCTCTATATTCAGACTGCCTCTTCCTCCTAGACAAATACTAATCAATCTTCCCTTTGATCAAAGCCAGAAAATACCATCGGAGGACCACATGCTAATAAAAATTATTTTTCAAAAAGACAAGAAAAGCAAATCTAAGAGAGAATCAGAAACAAAATAAAGGCTATTTGGAACCTAGCCTTAAACAATTATGAATTAATATTATTTCCTCATGTTTTATTAAGAGAAAGTCAAAAAATAACTATCTGAGGAAACTGCTCCTTTCAATTTTATATGCAACATGTTACTGAAAATGATATACCTCTATTTTCTAAAATTTATTTTGCCTGGCCTTGGGGAATCCTTGAACAATAATTTATTGAGGGATGTTCTCAAGAGAAACCTTTGGAGAAGGGAAATAACACTGGCAAGAAAACAATGGTAGGTGGAAATGTAGTTTCGGCAAAAGGACAGCCATAGCCGGCTCTCCCAAGGGACTCTGGAGTGTGACTTGTTCCACAAAATAGTCCACCAAGGGGCACAGGACTGGGCTGTTATAAGTTGAGTCAGTCCATTATTTTTCATGAATGATCCCAGGAAGAAGTTCGCATAACATCTCCCGTGCCTCTCTGGGCTACGCGGGTCCTATCAGCCAAAGGAAATCCTCCAGAGAAAGACTCAGGTGTGTAGAAGTGCTGTGATGGGCACAGCAGCCTCATAAAGAGGATCTCGGTGGGACACCGTTAAGTGCGATATGCCTCAAGAGCATACATAATAAAAGCTCTAGGAGCTCAGAACGTGAAAAAAATCTTGTCTTTTTTTCTATTTGACTATAAGAAGAAAATATGATACTCTCACATTTCGCCTTGGCTACCAGGAATTTTGTGCTAATTTCTTAGCTGTAACCATCTTTAGAAAAGGTTTCTGCCACAATTATTGCCCTGTTTTCCGCCTCTCCAACAATATACCGTTATCCTTTTTATTATTTCAAAGGCCTGTTTTTACTTTTTAAAAAAATTGTAAGCCATTTCAAATTCTTTCTATAAGTAGACTAAGTGATTAATAAAAAATTAAAAATGATATATTAGCCCAATGACACAAAGCCAACATGGATAAATGCAATAACTTTGTGAATATGTATTTATGTAATCATGACTACATTTTCTCAACAGCAGACTCCACTGAAAGTGACATTTATAAGACAAAATTTACCACAGTGTTCATTTTGCATGAGAATACACATTTTAATTTTATCCTTAACATTTATTAAAGTAATAATTCTTTAAAATATTTTTCTCAAAACAATTATGGAAATATCAAGTTCAAACATATTCTGAAAACCTTTTAATTTAAGGAAAGAGACCATTGGCTTTAGCAATGATTATTCTATCTAAACAGGCACTTAAAAATGACAGGGTCAAAGACTTAAATGTGACATTTAAACCCTTTGAATGCCCTAAAACAAATTATTCATTATTCGCAAATTCAAAATAAAATAGCAAGGTCAGCAAAGTGCCCCTAGATTTATAACCTGAACAAATCATTAAGCTTCCATAATTATCTTTGCCTTATCAAAAAGCACCCAACCCCCTACCCAACTTCACTATGGTCCACTAGGTCATTATGTCCCTTTGTAATTTCTCAGAAAAATAAATAATCAAGAACTGTTGCTTCATTTCAGGACTGGAGGAAAAAAAGAGAATAGCAAATGGTCAAACATTATTAAGAAAAAGAGCAGGGTGGATGAACTCTGGGCAAATTATAAAGTCAGTCCTTGATTGCTCCAACTTCCCTTCTTTCTTTCCCACTATTGACGTCTGTGACTTGAAAAGAATTTGTGCTCTATTATTCACAGGAGATAGAGTCTCAGTCTCAACTGTATTGACTGTAGGATTCTAATATGTTATATGTGGACAGCTTTTTAACCTGGCTAACCCCAAGTATTTCAGCTCTCTGGAATAATCATTTGCTTTAATGTTCAATTAAAATGTCTCATAATTCCATGCCATTTACTGCTGGAAGTCTATCTAGTAATCAAGATTTCTAAGGATCTCTCAGTGTGGAGAGTATATTTTCAAAGTATCTTCTTATATTGCCAAAATTATCTTAGTGGCTACTATCCACTTTCTGCCCCCCTCCCCCCAAAAAGTCTTCCTTTATTTTCTAAGGCACCATTAACACATATTGTTGTAGGTAGCAAAACTATACTAAAGATTTGGTATGACATTGAGATTATAAGAGAAAATAAAACTAGATAAAACCTGACATTGAATATTAGCCATGTAAGTTATAAATTCCCTCAGCCATATCCACCTCCAAAAATTCTTTTATTATTAATATATTTTGATGAACTGTTAATAAAAGGCATTTCCTAACCAAAAAAAAATTATGAAAAAAATAGCATAGCAGACATTACTAAGTATCTTTCAGTACTGCCTGGTTTAATATTCCCCAAATGCATGGAAAGTCAATATTATCATTTTCAAGCTGTGGATGAGGAATAAATGGAGGTTTATAGATGTTAATTAATTTGTCTAAGGTCATACTAGTAGTAAGTGATGAGTCACAGTCTGAACTAAGGTTTCTCTGATGCTGATGTGCCATTTTTAAAAAATGGAAGGCAGTATGGGTAGTAGTGTGCTGCCTGTAGAGGATGGCTATGTTAATTACCATTTGACAAATTTGTTGGAACACAGAATAAATATAGATTTTTTGAGCAGTTGTTCAGATAAGCTTCTTCCACCCTGGTGAAGAAACAGGACAAGGACCTCAGTTTTGATACACACCAGCAGAAAACAATGTCAATTACTTACTTAGCAGCAGTATATGCAGGAAATGCTTTTTGCCATAGAACCATGGTTCTATCGTTAGCTTTATGATGACCACCTCACAGTTATAAGAGCAGTGAACATGTCTGAAGCAAACCTCACTGATGGGAGATGGAAAAGAGAGACCTTTTCCCTTAGCAGATTTTATAACTTAATAGCTTTTAGTTCTTTCTTTTTGAATCTGGTGGCCAGATTCAGTCAAACTGTCAAACTGTGATTACGTTAGACCTGTGAATTGACTGTCACCTCTAATCTAGGGCAAACCCCCTTCTACAAGGAAATTGATCAGAGATATGCCTGTGAATGTTTACCAACTGGTTGGCAGGGGAAAGGTAGGTTCTGATTTGTATCACTTGGCTATTTCTATGATGTCAAAACTCCCAGGCTAGCAGGTCCTAAGCTACTAACACGACATCACTGAGTGCAGACTGAGGAAGAGAAGTATACTACTATCCCTAACGAGCTGTAAGATCCTTCTCCAGAAGACCCACTAAACCAGAACTCATTTCACACAGAAAGATTTGCATTTTCGGTCTCAGTCCTTCACACTGTTCCATGAAAGAAAATCTAAGCCTTGATAAAGTGGGTGCAACAACAGAGTAAATGGGGAGGTGGCCACAGGTGTGTTGGGGAATTTCCATGGTTCTTTATCTCACTCCTTCCTCAATGAACAAGCTAATTTATTAGGTCAGAAAAGTTGAGTTGATCTTTCTTTGATCATAGAGGCCACCAATTCATCAATTTCATCCAGCAGGAAAATCCAAAGCATAATCTAATAATAAGGTAGTACTATGAATAACAGCATGGTGTTTGAAGTAGGTCAGAACTTATCTCAATTGCTGGTGTTGCCATTACTGGTAGAAATGCTTTGGGAAATTTAATCACTCAAAGCTATAAAGCTTTAAAATTGAAATATCCACTCAATAGTGTTATTGATGATTTAAGGTGAGCACATATCTGATCACTTTGCCTGACACATAGTAAATGCTCTATAAATGTAGGAACTATTATTACTGATGAGAATACTATTATTTTTACAGTACTGTTTTAAAAACGGTCCATTGGAACTCTTTAGAAGAAAGCTGTGATACCGATATTAAAAATACATACGGAGGAATAAGGTTATCAATCTGAATATATGTTTGCTCTGCAATAGTCTATCTGACTGTACTTTTATCCCTGGATCTTCTGATATTTAGTATTAAAAATATCCTTTATTAGAATTTCAGACAAAGTAAACAATACCTTGTTTTTAATCTGGAAATCATAGTTTTCCTTTCAAGGTGTGTGATTCATTATGCAATGCTTAGCACTAGGCAACCTTGGGTAAAATCTTTTAAATTTCCATTTATTTTCTTACAACAGATTCACCATTATACATAAATGCATTGCTGCTTTTTCTAGGTTTATTAAAATCACAATTAGAGGAAATTCAAGGTATACTGTTTCTAACAAAGCCTTTACCCTCCTGTGCAAAACACAGGCATTTTCAAAGGATTATGTTCCAGAAAGTGTCCCACCTTAATATCAACAGATATATTCCATCTATGCAACGTTACAGAAGTCCTGGGTTTGTTAGGTATATTGAAGTTTTTATTTTTCCCTCTTATTTTACAATTCGCCAGTTGGTAAATTAGAAAAAAAGTGATATACACCAAAAGCAATATAGATGATCTACAGTCTCAAATCTTTCATCTAATGGCCTGTTAGGAAGGTTGGCCTAATTACATTTTCTCTATTAAAAAAGGTCTAAGCATATAGGAGTTTAGTTAAGTGATTCTGATTTTATTCTAAGCTCAATCGGAGAAGCACTCCAGGGTGGTCGGCTGCACAGGTTGGGCTGTCTGCCTAATTTCCTCAATTGCAGCACGTTTTCTGAAGCAACAACAGTCTGGGTGGGGCTAGTAATCTATTAGGAGATTTCAGCAAGTGGCATTTTTTTTTTTCATGTTTAAGTACTTGTGGTCCAATTTTAAAGAAGTCATGACAGATATGCTCTGCGAAATACGCTAATTCTTGGGCCAGCTGAGTCTGAGACTGTGTGTGGACTGGTTACAGGCACAGAGTTTCCAGCTTGGCTCAGTCACATATAAGCTATACAAGGAACTAAAATTCTATGATTTTCTGTATTTCTTCTTCTGGCAAATATGACCAAGTTGACTAATTTGCAAGTAAATTAGAATTTGCTGAATACCAAGTAACTACAAAAAGACAATTGTAATTGGCCAGGCAAGAGAATTCCTTTATTCTGATGTTATAACGAAATGAAATTGATTCTAAAAATGACACGATTTCTAAACCTGCACGGCTTATCTTTTCCATCAGCATGGCTCACATCTTTTTATATCTTTCTGGTCTGGGAACAACTTGAGTGTAGTCACTGTGTCTTGACTCTGTTAGCAGTCTTCCAGGTTGTGCAATATATACTTAATTGTTTACACCATAGATTAAGATGATTTGGTAACATTGCTCCTAAACTTTATTCTTCTGACTCAGATCTGGCCACGGTGAGTAAGTGTGTGTGTGTGTGTGTGTGTGTGTGTGTGTGTGTTGGGCTGGGGGAAGAGAGAAAATGGAATATTTTAAAAAGTGACACCTATTTAATCTTTCATCAACCTTGTTATAATACTCATTCAATTCATTTTAATTTCACAAACATATGATTAGCACTGTCTCTGTGTCGAGCCTCCTTTTTCCTCTTGCATGAAGGGCCAAGCCCTTGATAAGATACAATAAATAATTAGTTAATTCTTAAGTCAGAATCAGAGTATCTTAGAAATGAAATGAGTGGAAATAACCTTGTTTTGCTCTCCTTAATTTACAGACAAAGATGTTATGGATCAGAAATAGTAAAATATGAATAAAACCACAGGACTGTTAAAGGCAGAAGTAATCAGCTCTAAAATTCAAGTTGACAGATATTGCTTCTTATCCTTTCCTACAATATCACCAGAGTTCTAGGAAAAAAGGTATCTTTTTGTGGAATACCTATTTCGAAGACCACAGTAGTTAAAAACATAGCATTTGAGTACAGGCTTTGGATTATGAAATTTCATTACTTCCAAAAGGCAATTCTTTGATTTGGACAGTTACGTATTAGACATAGGCTTCTGTGTTGCTGATACGCTTCTGAATTAATATGGAAGCAACAGCCTCCTCAAATATGAGAAGCTCTTGTCATTCTCAGCCTGGTGCTCTGCCTCTCATTCAGGCTGCAGGTGGTTAAGGTTCTCACCTGGAGTGCACTCAGGCAAACATCTGCCATGGTATGTCAGAGCTGAGGGGGGCGCATCTCCCACTGTTCTCATTCCAACAAAATGGAATGATACGAAGCATACTTTACACATACATGAAATGAATACTTGCAATCTGGAGCCACCAGAGTATTACCCTTTTTTTTCCTTTTTCTCTCACTGGATTTTATAAATGTAATTAATCTTTATCAGTGGGTTGGTGGGGTTATCTTTTATGTTAACCAAACAGCAAAACGCACTTAAATAAGCCTTGAACTAAGAGAAACTGGGTTTGATTCCCAGTAGGTTACATGCTAGACAGAGCAAAGAGGCAACTTGGTCAAGCTATTTCCTTACCTATAAAAGGAAATTCAAGTTTCTATCTATCTCAGAGAGTTATTCTGTGTACCTGATAAGATTTCTTCATTCATTCATTAATTCATTTGACAACTGTTTATTAAGTAGATTCTGTCAGAAAATTCATTAGGTCAGGGGTATGGAGTGGTAAAACTAATACATATGTAGAACTATAATTATAATGACTTATTTTTCACAAAAGATAATGTATTTAAAAAAAAATAAGTTGTCCCTGACCAAATCAAGAGTTTCCAGGCGTTTGGATATTTTCTTGCCAGATAAGCAAATGCCTTACAGTAAAATACAATTAATATTCAAAATTATGGCTGCCAAACAATTGAATATCTTGAAAAGCTTTTTACACAAAAGGCAATTTTAGTGCTGTCAACGCCTTCATCTCCCCAAGTTGCTGTGTCTAATCAGTTTCCCAGTTCTGGAAAGGAACGATGCTGTGCAAAACTTCTCACATTAATCCTATTCTTTCTAGTCTCACTGCTGCCACTGCAGTTCAGACCCTTGACTCACATACGGATTTTTGCAAAACACTTATGGCTGACTTCACAGCTTCAAGACTATCTCTGTTTTAGGACATGAAATATAATACTTTCCGATTACTAAGTAAAAAGCAATGAAAGTGTCACTTTATAGCTCAAAACTCTTCTAAATATGTCCCCTATCAATTATAAAAGATTTAGTCTCTCGTCTTGGCATTCAAGACCCACAGAATTTTCTCAGGTACACCTGACTGTACTTACACATTCAAAATTATATTTCAACCAAACTCAAGCATTCATCTCTTAAATCAAAATGATGATTAAACACGTTTCTGTCTCTTCCACCTAGCAGATTGAACAGTCTATTTAACTTACCTTTGCTTCAGTTATGATATTTTTTAAATGAGGGTTACACTCACCACCATAGGATGATTGTGAGGATTAAATAGGATCATAGGTTTGAAGGGTAAGTATAGTTCCTGGCACATGTAAATCACCCAAATAATGTGTAGTCCTATTGTCCTTATTATTGCGATTGAGCATAATGCTATTCTGTAAACAAGATTTGCTTCAATTTGTTTAAGTGCATGAATATTTTAGCACTCTGAAATGTGTCAATTCGCTTATTGCAGATAAGGGAAGTCCAATTGTAAAAAGGCAGAGAAAAAGAGACAGATGTTGGAACAAGAATCAGAATCACAGGGTCCAATAGTGACTGAGAGAAGCAGTACGAGTGTTGTAAGTTAAGAGCTAAAAGGAATTGTTGGAAAACTCAGGCAGCTGAAACTCAGCCCTTGTTTGGGGGGAAACTTGGATTGAAATTCCACAAGTTGCATTGATGATATTTTGTCTAAACACACTGGATTCTTTGAGGTTCAAACCTTTCTTTCCTTTAAGTTGCTCAAATGTAGTAAGAAACTCATAAATAAAAGCATTTTAAGTGCATAAGTGCTTAGGTGGAGAAAGAGACAGAGAGAGAGTGAGATTAAAATGATATAGAATTAAGTGAGGAAGGGTAAATTGTGGGTAAATTTTCAGCCCTGCCATTTTCATTTTCTCTCCCTTTTTCTCTCCCTCCATTTCTTCCTCCCATCCTTCTTTCCTTTCCTCTTTCCAGTGGTTCCCTAACTGTCTCCACCTTATGACCAAAGAGCTCGTCACTTAAAGCACTCCTTTCTAAGAAGTCTCAGAATTCCTTACCAAGCCCACAGTCCCCTTCGCAAAGAAATGGACACACCTGAAAACTCTACAAAGAAATAAGCTGCCTGTGATGATGGATAATGCATTCATGATAAACCTCATTCGTGTCACATGACTACCTCCCAGGATACAGCCAACTGGACCAGAAATAAGCATGCGACCTAAGGGCAGGTTATTCTCAGATGTTTAGGAGCTTCTGAGCTTTGTCGACTAGTGGTAACAGTGCTAAATTAAACCAATAAGACCCTCATTTACAGTGAGTTTGAACACAAACCATAGAGAGAAACTAAGGAAGTAGGATCAAGAGAAAAAGTAAAATGACCTAAGGTAGAAAGCAGTAAATAGAAGTCATGTGGGAGCTAAGAGGCACTGCAAGTCATTAGTGTATGGAAGCCATGCGCGCACAGGAACGATGGGATGCAGGCCAGGAGAGTGAGGAGAAATGCGTAGCAGCAAGACTCTGTAAGCAGAGACAATAATTAGCTCTCTCATGATGACGGGAGAACCCGAGAGCACAGATACCTGAACGGCAGCCGCTGAGCAGCGCACAGAAATACTTCAGCTGCAGCTACAGTACATCTTGACCCAAACTTCAGTCACTACAATATATTCCACTATTTTCTGATTACTGGTATCTTTTTCCTTTTCCTCTTTGTGCAATATTTTTTAAACGTCTGACTTTTGTTCTTTTACAGCAGTCTAGATTGCCTTGCAAATATTCACTCCTTCTGTGGGAGAAGCATACTTTCTCGGCTCACTGATGTGGGGACGGACCAGGTGAATTTGTTTCTGTTGGTGCAATGAAGGCGGAAGTGGTAGAGTGCCGGTTCCCCATCTAGACATTAAAAGGCATCCTGTGTTTTTCTTGCATTGCTGGGTGCTACTCATCTATCATGAAGATAATGTGCCCCCAGGTAGCTGCTGCCTCTCCAGTGTAAGTCCCAGATGGGACAGGTGAAGCAGACCTTAACTGGACCCACACCCCAGCAGATCCGCAGACCAGAATGAGAAATAAATGTTTATTATTTATTACATGCCACTGAGATTTTGTTTGCTGTGCAGCGAAAGCTCACTCACTATATAACATAATTTAAAACATTCAATATAACACTCCTTTAGAATTTAAAAAAGTTCAAAACAGAATAAAACATATTTTATGAATCTACATGTACTGAGTAACATGCTTTATAGAAGGAAGAATGAAGAAATAATCTCCATGCTCAGCAAACCCAGGGTTTCTCACAGTCCTCTACTATTCTTTCTGGATTTCATTAAATTCTTCTGTTTGAAATACTTAGAATGGTTTGTCTCTTCCTGAATGACCCTGACTGAACTGATATGTATTATTACTGTCACTGAGTTGTAAAAATATTCAATAGAGAAGTTGAATAACAGCCAAATTATGGAAAGGAAAGCTAGTAAATGGCAAGACAGAGGTTCCCTATCTTATTTAGAGATAAGGAGTTTTTATGTATGTTTTTAAATATGTCAGGACGCCTTCTTGTTCTTTTGGAAGAAGAGCTTTAAGACAGAATAAAGTTCTCCACCTCACCCTAAACCAGCTTCTTTTCCTTTTTTTAAAAATGATTTATGAATACTGATATCCGTTAAGAAATGACTTATTTTTAAAGCAATATGTTGGATATCTTCAAGTATGCTGATGATTATGACAGGAGGCAATTATCTGATTTCTCCAAATTTAGAAAAGAAGAATAAATTTCTCAGTTTATGAGTGAAGTGAGAAGGTTTACCCAGATGAGTTTCTGGCTATCCTTTCTACTGAGAGATTTGATCCAGAAGCATTTTATCCTTCCCCCAGTGGACTCAGCTAAACAGGTTTGAAGACTGTGGAGGCAGAAATAATTACAGATAACGGTAACGCGCAAACTTAGTCAGCTTCTCTGGCACGATCAAAGGAGGTACAAGTAGTTCTAAAGAAAGGAGACCGGAGGTTGGCTACACTCTCTAGTTCCTGGCTGTGGGATTAGAAAGCTCCTTTCTTGTGCTATATTTGTGGTGGGGGCACAGTACCACCCGAAAAACAAAAGTGATTATTATGAATATGGGAAGTTAGGTAAATGTTATCACCAGAGTAGAAACCACCAGTCCTTTTTTTGAGACTTACTATGTTCATTTAATTATTATTGATTGACATATGTCAACTCATATAACTAAAGGTTTGAACCACCACAGTTTAGCGTTTACTCACCCATTTTTCTAAGGGAGATAACTTTTCTCTGTCAGTATTTATGTTCACCTGTAAAATGGAGAGGTGTACCACTTTTGTCTGCATCTCATAGTTGTGGATCAAGTGAGATTATCACATTAGGAGAGGGTACTTTGAAAAATATAAAGCGACATACAGATGTAAGGAAAGATAATACAGTTGTCTAATCTGTCAAAATGTCTATCAAGTTTTCTTTAAGACAGTTGTTAAATTTTAATAGTTGGGATTACACTGTAACCTGTAAGAACCTGGCATGAGAAAACCTGTTACATTCTTCAGTGTCTCATAAAATGAATGTCCAAAAGTGGGTCTGGGGACCAAATATATAACCATTATGGCTATGCCATAAGGCACTTCTCAGAGTTCTTTCGAAGCTGCAAAATAGAACTATTAGCATACTTTGATTACCCCTGTGGAGAAATGGACAGCCTTCATACATTTTCAATGTATGAAGTTAGCACACAGGATTTTTCAAAATTCAAATCCTTTAGGTTGATTTAACATACTATTTCCTGTAGAAGGTCAAGTTCCCCTGGAGACAGAATCTGCAATGGAAATTAATATATAGGGCATTTTAGAGAGTGTTTTCTCACTTCCCTACAAATATATGGAGTAAAGTAACCAGGATTGGGCAGAACGAGAAGCTGGGCTTCGATGCCAAGCTAGAGAAGGTCTCAGCCTGTGCTGTGGGATACTCTAGGGTTGGGTTATCCTGCAGAATTATTCTGAATTGGGGCAAAGAAAGCACCATGAACTATACGTGCCCTGCAAAATTCAGGTGTTGAAATCCTAACCCTTCAATGTGATGGTATTAGGAGGTAGGGCCTAAAGAGGTAATTAGGTCATAAGGGTGAAGCCCTCATTAATGGAATTAATGACCTTATAAAAGAAACCTCAGAGAGGTCGCCAGCCCTCTTTTTGTCATGTGAAGACACAGTGAGAAGATGATTGTCTATGAATCAGGAAACATCCGCATCAGATGCTAAATCCACCTTGATCTTGGATTTCCCAGCCTTTAGAAATATATGTGAGGGATAAATGTTGTTTAAGACATCCAGTATGATATTTTGTTGTAGCAGTGCAAACTAAGACAAGGAGCAAAAGCCTTGTTCTACTGCATCTACCAATCATTGGATGCCAAATGACCCTGGGGAGGAGGCATGACTTTGAGAACAAATCATGAACTTGAGTGAGTAGTCAGTCTGGGAGCAATCTTCAGAGGCGACTTGGCATCAAGTTTTCAGTCACTAGTACTGTCATTGGCTGGTGGAATGAGTATTGCAGTGAAGAGAGAACCAGCTGAACTGTACATAATAGCATCCATAGCACTTCCAAAACGTTTCCAGTTTCACAACTACATCCAGAAGATGTGTTTTTAAATATCCAAGTGACAGAAGTAATGCTGTATTTTGAGAGGTAGAGAGAAAGAAGAGAGAGAGAAGGGATGGAGAGAGGAAGGAAGGAAGGAAGGAAGGAAGGAAGGAAGGAA
>NW_006434825.1:7981839-8014462 GCF_000325575.1 Pteropus alecto
AGAAAAAAGAGAGGAAGAAAGGAAGAAAAAAGAAAGAAGAAGAATTAAGCATCAACTTTTAATACTTGCAGACTCACCAACATCAAGGCTAGGAAACTGTTTACATCTTAGAATGTCAAAGAATTTCAGTTAGTTAATTATGCTGCAGGTGAGCTGATGTATCTAGGAGTAGATATTTGCAGATGCAAATTGTGAATTCTACATGTGTAAAAGTAAATAGCTAAAATTATTATTAAAGCACAGTGGAAAATAAAATGATATATGAAATGCAAATGTGCAGTGACAAACACATGGAGGCATTTTGCTTGTGAACTTTGACTTTGAGTAGCTGAACATTTCTGTGCTTCCTTCATTGCTCTGTTATTTTCCATAATGAGGCAGAGTTTCAGAGTGTAACCTCTATGCCCTGCAAATGACATTCACTTATCCAGGTCTCAAGGTTAACATTTTATAAATTACTACTTCAAAGCAGGAGTCACCATTTATGTGCAATAGGACTGAGGTGAGTGTCATGTGATATCGACCCTACCATTTTCTTATTGTCCCATTTCAGACTTTATTAAACAAGTCTGATTTTCTTTGTAGGGTCAAGGGCATTCTTCAAGCAGAAAAATGAATTCTCCACACCCATTTATTATGTGTTAACAGCTCCAGAATCTTCTTGGACTGTCTAGAACCTAATACATTAATCCTGAATGAAACTTTATTGCATCTAAGACCCTTGCACACAAATTTTTAAAATTATGTCCCCATACGATTCTATACAAGAAATCAGTTTATTCCTATGTTGTCCCCCTGCTCTCCTATGCCGGACCTTGAGAGCCTTTGACTTTTGTCCTTCCGTCAATGTCATTTATTTGTTCATCTATACATTCATTGAAAAATTATCGTTGCATGCATATTTTCTCCCAGGTGATATGTAGGGTGTTGGAATCATAGGAATAATAAAACTTGACTCTCATTCTCAAATTTGGTGGGAGGAAGACCTCGACTTCGATTAAGAAAACATCTAAACTGGGTTTTGGAGTTTGTATAGGAGTGTGTTTAATGGACAACTGTGCACTGTAGTGGAGAGGAACATGCATAAGACTTTATGACATTAAAAATATGGAAATTTCAGAAAACTCTTAATGTTCACTGTGAGAGCAGCAGAGAGTGCAAGGGAGGGCAGAGATGGGGATGAAGAGGCAACCAGAGCCCAGTTTATAACATCTTAATTAAAGCAAACCTTATATGATTTAAGTCCTCATTGGACTATATGAAGCTATCAGCTCACATCAATATTGCATCACTGTGTTTTCGTGTACTACTAATTATGTAAACTATATTGAAATATGATATTGTGATTAAAATGTGTCTGTATTTTGTTTTGTTTGTGGGCAATGTGTGTTATTTCCTCAGTTATTTGCAGTTGATACTAGACTAGCTGATTATAATAAATCAGGATTCAATCAGATTAAATTGAAGTGAACCATGACAATGACCACCACCTTCTAATTCTGTAAAGAGAGGGAGATATGAGACATTCTATTTCTTTATCCTGTTAATTGAGTGAACATATCTCAACTGCAAAATCATAAATATCAAATTCACTATTGCAGGCTATATTTGAACTTGGAACAGACACAGGGGCAATCCCATAGGCTGAATGAGACTCAAGGCCAGCCCTGTGGAAGTTGCTCATTGTAAGTGGTACATGTATGAGTGGACATCAGAGACTGAAATTAGAGACTGTGGGCTTCAAAGGAAAAGCCTCTATCAGAAAAAGCTCTTACTGCCTTTAAAAATGCAATTGGAAATAATTCATGTCTTAGGCCTTAATGCGAGAACACAGAGAAGAGGCTCATTCTCTTTAAGAGCGTTTGGAACTGAGATATCATACAGGCTCATTGTGATTGACATTTCTCGGTGCTCTAGGCATAGTACATGTCCGGCAAAACACCCAATCTGTTATTCTAAGTCGTCTTCAGTTATGTTCAAACCAGTTTTCTGAAAGGCAAACAGCCAGAATGAAAGCTGTTGAGATACACAATTTCATGTATTCTTGAAACTGGTCAGTTCCAGGCCCAACACATTGCTATTCTCAACATGACGAAACTTGAACAGATTTGCCACTCTACTCAAATATATCCTTCTTAAGGATGAAAAGAATGACTTACATTTTATCAAATCAAATTTTCACATGGCAAAAGTAAAAAGGGCAGTGATTTTTACCCTTTGCAAATTATCACAAATTAAATAGGAAGGAATTTAAATGTTTCAGATTGGTAATTGGAAGGCCTATACTGATACTGAATTCATGACTTTGTTCTCAGGACAGAGTTGAAACAGATAAATTATCATTGGGTTGACCACTACTTTAGAGATAAAAAGAACTAAAGTCCGAAAAGTAAAATCATTTGATTAAGGTCACATGACTAATATATTAGTAATTATAGGAAGTCTTTATTGGTTTTGTGTTTTTGTTTGTGTGTATGAATGTGTGTCCACTAGATATAATTATGCATCCTTTTATCAACTCATACCAATTTCTAGTAAAAGAATCTCTTAAAACAGTCTGATTTTTTTTTTAAAGCAGAAATACATTCTTAGATAAGCTTGCAGTTTTTCTTGAAATATGTCTCAGCCTGACCCCCAATTATGAGATTATTCACTATGCCAGTTGGCACGGGCTTTGCAGGGGTTACTTCTATCTTTGCCCCCCCAATAACTCTATCAATCAGAAAGTTAGTTTTAACCTCATTCTTTCTTCTGATAAGGAAACTGTGACTCAGACAGCTGAAATAAATTTTCCAATGCTACTGGGCTGTAAGCAGTGAGAACTGTTGAAACCCTGGCCTATATTCTTAAACATAAAACTCCCACAAAGTTATCACTATGAGCAACAGTATGTGAAAAATGCTCTAATAGAGAAAACTGTGGGATTCTACGGAACATGAAATGGACCCAGCCTAGGATTCAGAAGAGGCTTCCTGGAGGAGAGTATGCTCAGGTCGTCAAGGGAAGATGTGCTATAAATGGAGTAATGGAGGAGTAAGTCCCTTCCCTCCTGCGGGGACTTTCGGGATCATGCCAACATGGCCTATGAAACTAAAGGATTTATTACACTCATAGGTCCTAGATGAGGGAGCCATGGCAGGCCATGCAGGTGACCACAGGGGAGGAGTGACAAAAGAGCAGGCTCACCAAGCACATAGGGAGCCAGGAGCGAGAGCCTTTAGTAGAGATCAGGGTGGAGTACAAAAGCCAAAGGTGTGAGGAGATTTCATTGGTACATTTAAATGTCACTAGGTCACAGTCAGGAAAGAATAAGAAGGGAAACCTGTGATACGGACCAGCTTTATCACACTGGTGCATCTGATTACCTGGGCAGGATGCTCATAGCCTGTTTGTGGGGATGTTGAGGCATTAGGAAAATATAAAATCATAAAATTTACCAATATAGAAAGATTTTTCTAGCAGACAGATTTGTGCAAGGATATAGAGGTGCAAGAGAAAGAAGTGAATTTTGGAAACTGATAAGTGTGATTTACGGTAAGAGTAGAGCTTGTGGGTAATCCAGGGGAGTGTAACAAGAAACACTATGAAAGGTAGGCAGGGGCCAGATTAAGAAAGAAGGGACTTCAATTTTTTTCCAAAGTTTGTGACGGTTGTTGAATAGCATTATACAGGTGTGTTGCACCTGCCTGCGTTTTGGGGAGATCATCGTGTCAGTACTGTGGAGGGCATAGTGGAGGGGTGAGGATGAATGAAGCCAATATAAACGATCACTACCAGCAGGGCTTGTCAGCTCTGCTTTTTGGGGGGGACAGTGGTGCTCAATGGCTGATATCCAGGTCAACCTGAAGTCCCTGAACCGCAGCCTGTCCTGATATCATGATGGCTGTGGTAAGTCATATTGGCCAGATCTGTGGTGCCACATTCCATTCATTTTGTGTTTTTAGACATTCCCAGGAGACTGGCTTAATACTAGAGAAATCTGACTCAACACAAAATATTCAGTCAAATTTATTTTTCACTTGGGTTTATAAGACACTGAGTTAGTAAGCAGGATGCTGTGTATTACAATTTGAATTTGAACAGAAAACAGATTTTTTTTTTTAATGTTACTTATTGCTGCCATGGAATATATCAAATTTCAAGTAACAAATAATAGTTTGTTGCAGTTTCTCTCCTTGGCAATGTTGTGGTCTCTATATTTTTCATCACTATAATTAGTCTTTCATCTTAAATAGAGTGATAATTCACTGCATGATATTCAGTCAGAAGTTTTGTTATCGTTGATAAGTTGAAGCTTAACGTAAGAAAAAGGGGAAAAAGTCTAATTTGCCAGAAGAGAACAGAATATAAAAATAACATTATCCATTCAGTTGGATTGAAATCTTGGCAGCTGCTCTTCAAAAATGTTGCTGACATGGTTTATATTATATTAAAATTCAGAATTACTGCATTTTCATCAGTTTCTCTGCAGCTGGCATATCATGTTGTCAGCATCTTGAGATTTACAAGACTATGTACATTGTAAAAATGTTCCTTTCAATGGACATTTTCATAAGCATGTCTGCTAATTGATATGTACGTAGGTACTTTAAAGGGTAAACGTGTTACAAAAATGTCGATGCTTTAAAGTGTAAGTGAAACACATGAGCTGGGCTTTTTTGGCCCAACATTCATTAGGTTTGCTTAAAATCAAGAGTTCCTCTGGGAAAATTTTTAACATATCTTTTAATTTTCAAAGGCATTGATTATTTCAATGAAGAAAGTTGTTAAAAGATAAACTTGGAATGGTGCATGCATCCAAAAATCTAAATTACTTAAAAATGGATGTACAGAATTTGTGATACTCAGAAAAATGCTATCAAATATAACTTTTGCAATCTGCAATACTATAATAATATATGGTGTCATTTTAATAGAATTATTAGTCTCAGATTCAATGTATAAACTGCTACTAATGACATAATAAATACAATTTGGAGAATGTTGGATTCTAATAAATTGTCAGTATTTTATTTCTGTGCATGATTCAGAGTTCTTTGGAAACTAATCAATTCTAAGAACTTGACAATTTCATAAGGCTTTCGATAATGTTAAAATATGTATGCTTACACGTGGATCCTGCAGATATTTATAAGCACTTATGTAGTTATGATGATAAAACTAAATTAACATATTCATATCAACTTTAGAAAATGCTTAAAAATTGGATTTGAGGCTAAATAAGGCTGGATGTCTGTAGATTGAAAATGATTGAAGGAACTTTGTATCCGAACAGCACAGCAGATGAATTTTTGAATTTGAAAAGAATAGTTCTGACTTTTCATAATGTCCATTTAGAATGCACCTAAGAAAGATTTAGAAATATTGGAGGAGTGTATACTGTTTACCGTGAAAAGAATGTCCAGAGTAGCTACAGCCAGGATGTGCAGAGCCGGGATCCTAAGCGTAGACTAAGTGATGGTTGTATTCTTGTGCCAAAACTGGCCACCTTCTATTTAAACACACACACACACACACACACACACACACACACACACGGCTCCTTTTTGCACAATTGCCTAAGGACATGATATTAATTTAGCCTCTTTATTGATTAAATAAACCAGCAACTGTCTAATCTCTCACGATGACTTCAGAAAGAATCTATTAATATTTCTACCACTGATGAGCAAAGCTAGTAAGATGAATTGTGAGCCAGGTGCACA
The DNA here is from genome assembly GCF_000325575.1 of Pteropus alecto. Lineage (NCBI taxonomy): Eukaryota > Metazoa > Chordata > Mammalia > Chiroptera > Pteropodidae > Pteropus > Pteropus alecto. The sequence goes on from NW_006434825.1 coordinate 7,987,545, forward strand.
ATTCCAACAGCTCAAAGTCCATTTCTGGCATGAACACAAAAAAATGGCTTTGTGGAATCAAGATGTTGACTGAAACTTTGCTAAAGCTGAGATTTTTTTTCCCCCTTCCATCAGTGAAACTGTAGTAATTGCATTTCAATAGAATTGATATCATTAATTTATGATTATTACTTTCTTTAGTTGGAAAATATGAATGCAAAAGATATGGCCAAAGTACAACCTCAGGAGGGAAATTAGAAGTCTCGGTAATCGATAACGCAGGGCATTCCGAATATCTCTTTGGTTTTCATTAGCTGGAAGGAGAGCACATTTAAAGGAATACTAACAAGTATCGATGTTTATATTTGATTTATCAATGCTATTTAAATATATATCTGCAGTATGCCGAGTTTATTTTTCTACATTAAAGATTATTCAGTGATATCTCCTGGGTTAAGACAACTTCTAAGCAAGATAAAGCACCCTGTGAATTAATTTATTTCAGAGAAACAAGAAAACGTAATTTGTATCTTCTTTTCATTAAATTATCTTTTAGTATATTGATTTAACAGAAACCAAAAACTTATTTAGCTAAGGAAACAAAACATAGATACAGTACTCTATCACTTTGGTACTCTTTTTCTATTGATAAAAGGATGTAGATGTGTGTGAGTGCATGTGTGTGTGTGCATCTATGTGTGGTGTGCATTTGTACGTAATTCTCTGTACAATTGTATTACAGGTGCTGTTTTACAAGAGGAAAGCATTGTTCAGTTCCCTTCAGAAACAAAGAAAAAAAAGCAGTCAGTAAACGTTTGCTACCTGGCTCTTTACATTGTGATTGTACTATACATAAACAATAAAATTATTGTGATTATGTCATCAATTCAAATAACAAAGGTTGAGTAACCATTTGCAAGTCAAAGGTGTGCAGACACCCTAAGGGACCAACCGAGGTACCAAATAACAGCAATTTTTCAACCCTTTAAATCAATGTCTGAGCATAACATGAGAGAATTTAAAAATTGAGACAAACTTAACATACATTGTAAGAAGAACTATTTCTTTTGTGTGTGTGCGTGTGTAAGAAGACTCTATTAATCCGTTAATTTTATCTGTACCAAAAAGATGTAAATTACTATTTACCCAAGAAATGTTTAGTCTTGTGAACCTGAATAGATGAACGGTTATTAAATTTGGTCTCTTAAGAGCACTTAAATTCTGATGGTAGCAGAGAGACAGAGTCTGTATAAGCTATCATTACATGTTGAAAAACTAACCTCTGTAATTAACTTGCAATATTATACATTGGGCTCCAGTTACAGTAAAATCCAATTTTCCATAGTATACACACCAGGCAGCTTTGCTGAATATTAGATTTTAATGAGATTTATGACCTTATTCATAATTTATTCTTCAAGTTAGGAAACTTTTGGTTAAAGTTTAAAATAGTATCATGAAGCATGAAAATAAAATCTATACCAAGCTATTCTCGGAGACATTATAGAATACATTTCGAAACCCAAAAAGGGCTTCTCCAATTCTCAGAGCAGCTAGGAAAAACCACTCTGATTTTAGCATGGGAGAACTCCGTGTTGATAATGAGGAACTTAGTTTGAACTTATGCTCAAACTTAGTTTGAAGACGATTATTTATGACTTTGCCTTCTCATTGGCTGTCTGGCAATTTTAATTGACAAATAATTTAGTCCAGCACTTCTGAAACTTCGATGTGCTTAGATATCACTTGACAATCCTGTCAAAATCCAGATTCTAGTTCACTAGGAACTAGTGGGACCCACGACTCTGAATATCTAATAAATGACACTGATGTTGCTTGTTCAAGGAGCACACTTAGACGAGAAAAGATCGACACTGCTCAAAACTGCTCGTGTTTTCCTCCTTTCTCAGATGAAGAAAATAAGGCTTAAAGATAGAAATATTTTTCCTTAGATTAATGATTCTTAACTAGGGCTGAATATTAGAATCACCTAAGGAGTTTTTAAATCTTAAGACACGTGTGCCCCACCACAGACCAATTAAATGAGAAACCCTGGGGACATCAATGCCTTTATAAGTTGTCCTATGCAGTGAGGGTTAAGCGTAACTGCTAAGATCGTATAGCCAATTAGTGGGAGGACTGAATCTAGTGGTAAGCTAGCTGATTGGAGACTGACTGATTGAGTCAACGATTGTTTTCTGCTTACAAACTCAGCACACACGTTGGGCTATGACCCACATGGTACTGAATCTCTTTGATTCACAGTCCTCTCACTATTTAGGTCTCAGAGTAAATGTTACCAACTCAGAAAGGCCCTCTCTGACCATGATTTCTAAAGAGTTGTTCCTGTCTTATTAGCTCATTGCATCATTCTGTTTTATTTTTTTTTTCAAATTTATCACCACTAACTGAAACTATGTGATTTTGTTTGCTGTTTTCTTTCCTATTAAAATGCAACTGTAATAAAAGCAGAGACTGTCCTATATGTCTTGCCCATATAAGCCAATATTTATTAAATACGCTAAATTTAAAGGGGGATGATACAGCTCCACAGCTACAAGCGTGAGCTTTGAGAACAGGTAGACTGGCTGTACTTCCTTGGATATGTTACTTGCCACCCATGAGGCCTTAATTTCCTCATTTATAAATAGACAGCATCTACTTCATAGGATTTTTGTAATAGTAAATGAGATGATTCATGCACGGCCCTTAACCCTGTGCCTGATATACAGAAAATGTTCAGTAAGTAGCTCTATTACAATATTATCTAATGACCATGAAATTGCTGGGAGTTAGATATTATGATGCTCATTTAGCAAGTGGGGAAATAGACTCATTAAAAAGAAATCGTTTGCCCAAGATCACAAATAGAATTTTGGGGAAGGCTGCATCAGAGTCTAAATACTGCCAGGAGCAAAACTTTGTACAAGACCCTTCTCCGCATGTTGCCGTTCATAGCTGCACACAGGACGAGGCAACTACCTTTGACTCCTAATCCAGAGCTGTTTAGACGACACCACGGTGCCGCTCGATTGGCAGCACACGTTGCGGTTCTTCTTCAGGTACGCCATCAGGGGCTGCATCAGCAGATGTCCAATTATAGGAGTTATTGGTGAAACCAAGGCTTGACTATGCCAGCAAAACTGTTGGCTACAATGTATTCGGCTCCTGCCATGTGTCAAGCACCCACTAGCCCTCACTAAACCCCATGACAGAAGTACAGACATTCCCCATTTAAATGAAGATATCAGATGTCAGAGCAGTGAGGTAAATCTGCCAGGATATGACAACTTGCAAGACCCGAGGTGGGATTGGAACTCACAGCTATGTGTAATAAAAAATAAAGTATGGAATTAGGGTGGAATTGTTATACTTCATGGATCTAATGGTCCATTTTCTGAGATGGTAAACATACTGGAATCACTTATTTTTCCTTTCTTTACATCGGGGTAATTTTCTACAGAATTTCTTACCACACAATAAAAACCTTGCAGAATGTAGTTGTCTCCCAAATAGAAAACAAGGAGGGTCCAGGAGAAGTTTTAAAATTCATTCGTGTGTGTGTGTGTGTGTGTGTGTGTGTGTGTGTGTGTGTGTCTGTGTGCGCGCGCGCGCTGTGTATACAAATACGTTGCATTCACACTAATTGTTAACCCCAGAAGACAGATAATGTAGGAGATACAACTCTTAGGTTCAGGAAACTCAGATTAATGAGTGTGACATTACTGGAATATATTTGGGTTAAAAGATGCAAAGACGTGTGCTGCAGTAGAGGCAGAAACAAAGCAAAGTGAGGATGTCCGATGCTCTGAAGCCATTTGGGAAGGTCTGACAGAGGAAGTGACATGTTATCTGCCTTCTACATTTGAAGAAGGCAGAACTCATTTTAAGGATCTCTCTGTTAGAAAAACAACATGTGCAGAATCATGGAATATGAACGAGTCTAGAGTGTTTGGGAAATGGTAAAAAATCATCTGTGGCTCGAGCAGAGGGTATGTGGGGGGTGTGCATAAAAATGAAAGAAAACTTAGAATTTTATCAATAACATACTTTTTTAAAGTTAAAAATAATTCCCGCTGCAAACTTGTAAGTGAGATGCTTTCTCCCGTTTCCGCCTGCCTTGAACAGCAGGAAGGCGCCACAGGAAATATGCTCTGAGTTCTGCATGCATAGGTTAACATTACTCCACAGTTTTGAGAACTGCTAATATGGCAACATTTTAAAACATCTTAAAAGATTTTTTAAAATTTATTTTTCATATGTAAGGGATTGACATTTTCCCCCTTTCTTTGCTTTCTGCTTGCTACTCTGTCAGTATTTACCCAGCTCGCTCACGAATTTGAAGAATCAGTTTACATATGCCCGAGGAAGAATACAAATACTTGGGAAGTTCCTGAAAGAGAACCTAATAAAATCCCATCTTGCCACGGAAATTGAGAATGTCTGCAGCTGGTGGAGGGCTGAGCGTTCCAGAGTGACAGGAGGGGCCCCCTCACTCTGGACCCCTGCCCCAGGGACTGCCCTACAGGATTCATCCTGTTCCTGAAAGAAGCCTCCTGTATAATCGAGCATCCATCCTCACCTATAGGTGGATTCTGTGAGGAGTCCCATTGCCATATCATAGGAATGTGGGCTCCCTGGGGTGTGCCATATTTTTCTCTCCAACCTAAAATAATTTGTTCTCGTATCAGAAATATTAAGCTTTTAATCACAGCATTACCATGATTTTTACTGAGTGACTTCAAAAAGCCTGATTAACCGCTCTGGACCTTTGTTGTATTATCTATCTAGAATTAGGATGATATTACATTTCTTGTAAGACCGTTCTGAATACTAGCTGATAGATGGATCGATGGATAGGGTGTCTAATACAGTACAGCTCCAAGAATAAAGTATTCAATTAAAAGTAATTATAATGAGAACATATTGACAATAATGAGAAGTATGGAGGAGGGAGGGCAGGTGAAGAAGAGAAAAGAGGTGGGAAAAAAGATGAATACTTGCTAATTTAGTACTAGAAGACGCACATATGCTTCGATAAATCATTGTGTAACTGGACTTCTGCCTTGGTTTAGAGTATCGATAGCCCTGGGGGCCTTGTCCTGAAAACTGGGTTACAGTACATTCTTCCTCCCCTCTGCCCCCTGCCAATAATCTATTCTCTTCTTCTCAGGAGTCAGACCCCAATCTCTAGGCCTATAAATACTGCCTAGAACATACATCTCCTCTTCCCAAAAGCTTTTGAAAGGCATAAATCATCTTTCTTTCAAACGACTTTCTTATATTAGGTATTATTTTAGGCCTATCGTAGAAATGAACTATCTGATTTTTACAACAAATGTGTGATCTACCCAAGATATGGACAAAACAAAGGAACTATTTAGTGTGAAAATCTATGATACCACAGATGTTAACATCCTTTATTTCATTGACCTTTGCCTTTCCTTTTCTGTAACTTGCTCATTCACAATATTTTTGCATCTTTTTCTGGTATTGAACATTATATCTTTTTAAAACATTATATCTATATACAGATACAGATTATATAGATATGGAGATATATAAATATCATATTAAACTAATATGTATTATATATTATACATGCATACATATGTATATACACATAAATATAATAATGTATTCTTTGCTATATGTGTGGCAAACCTTTTTTTCATTTTAAGTGATAGATTTGAGATAGAAAGATATTAGGAAGCTTCCTCAAAGTCATAGGGTTGACAAGTAAAGGGGAGCGATGGGTCTACCAAGGGAAGTTTAGGACAATGGGCAGTGCACAGACGCACAGCCCCATGAGGTCCCTTGGCCGGAACTGGTCAGCCTGAACTTAGGGCACCCTATGCCTTCATACACCGTTCTTTCAAATAACATTGGAAGGTGAATCACTCCTCTCAAAAATAAATTTAAAAAGAGGCATTAATCGAAGAGACATGTCTGTTGACACGACAAAATTTAAAATCCCCAAAATAGTTTGAGACACTGCTTCTGTTAATGAACATCAGTTCAGCAGACCAGTGTTCTGTGTGGGTATCATTAGTTTTGAGACTGGGGAATGAGGTGATAATGACGACTTTACTCAAACACCAATCGAGGTCGTTTTATTTTATTTTATGAAGTTTTGCCTTGTGTAATTTTATTTTAAATTTTGTCTTATTCTTGTTCATTAGAGTAATGCGTTTTTATTTTACAAATTTTGGAAAGCAGATATTCTATAAATATAAAAAGACATAACGCTATATCTCAGAGTCAATCACTGTAAATAAATTTGTTGACATTTGGGATGCATTTTGTTCCATTTCATTTTTAACAAAGAAAGTGTAATTTATAAAGGCAAGCTGCAATAAATGCGAAACAATAAAACTCCTGAGGAGTCCCTAAACTTTCATGGCCACAGCTAATGGGGCAGGCATGGTGGGAGAACAGGGAATAGTTCATCCAATAGAGCACACCATCTAGCCTAAACAGCTGTTTATTGTTCCCTCTCTGATCACTTCAATCGTTCTGGAAATTTCTCTGAGCCAAAGCTCTTTTTCAGTGTATTATATAATTGCCTGCTCAAGGAGCTATACTTTTTCAGCAATCCAAAGCCACGACACACAGAACTCAGACTGGTAGACAAATGTGGAGAGGCCCCAAAGTAACTCGATGGGAATGACGTGATTTATATCTCACTAGAATGGAATTTAGAAACCTCTGGGTGACATAGTACATCCATGGACAAAAAGTAAGAACGATATACTTAAGTCAAATGGAGCCCACATGAAATAGCTGCTCAATATTAGGAAAGAAAGAAAAAGTTGAATCCACTCAGCAAGGAAAAGAGACAGCAACTCACATACTCTTATTTCTTTCTATTTTGATACTGCAGGTACTTAGAAACCTGATATTTTGTCACTGACACCCCTTCACAGTTATATTTGTCCAGGCAGATTTAGGTGGCTTTCACTTGTCCCATATAATACTTTGGACCTTTTTTCAGGTCATCCATAGAAACGGAGAATACTCTGGTGCTATTCACAGATTTATTTCTGAATCACTGTCCCTGTGTGATTTCTTCCACTTCACCCTTTCCTGCTTCTCTGCAAATTATGCAGCTGGCCTGGGAGGAAGATATCAGCTCACCTTTTAGACACCATATTTAGCCAATGTTCTTTACCCCTCTTTTCCAAAACCTAGGTTCTCCCTCTGCTGCTTGCTGGGGGAGATATATATATAATGTGTGTGTGTGTGTGTGTGTGTGTGTGTGTGTGTGCACCCCTATTCTCTTCAGTCGTGGGACCTCCGAATCTCAAAAGCAGCATCATGGACAGCACCCCTATTGCCCACACACAGTTTTCGGTAATAAAAACCAGACATGAACATTCTTGTAACAGAAACTTAAGAATATATGTAGTAAGAAATTACAAATATACTTGACTGGAATACCACCCCTATTCACATTTTTTTAAGTTCTATATTGTACTAGCAAATTTACAAGAATAATTCACAGATGTATCAACAAAGAGAAAAATAAAATACTGTTAAGTATTAGCAAAACCATTTGATTTACTGTGACTCCTCACATCTGATAACTGGGCTGGATTATGTAATAGCCTTAAAAAGAGAATAAATAAAATAAATATCTTTCTATGCATTAGTCTTAATACAGCTATTTGTAGACAGTTATTCTGAAAATCCCCAATTCTCACAATTAATAGAAAGAGTGCTTACCACCCAGGGAGAATGTGCATAGTAATACATAATTTTTACAGGCAGAAAACTAACTGAAAAAAGAGGGAGGCTTTCTATATTGGATTGAAACATTTATCTCTGGCACTGATTATCTTAGACCTGAGGATAAGTTGCATCAGTCTTTCTTAGAGACAAATGAACTTCTAGCTTTCTCTGGAGCTTATAATGGAGCCAAGAGGCAGGATTTAAAAGCTGTGTTAGCTTTTTGTTGTCATTTGTTTATTTGTTTTCAAAGAAGTGAAATTCAGGGTATCCAGGTGCTATTGAGACAGTGTGATGAAGGTAAGAAGTGTCAGGAATTTGTAAAATCAATAAGGAATAAAGATAGAAAATTGAACTGGGGGTTGGGAAGAGACAACAGAGAAGGAACGATGTGAGAAAGAAAAATGTTGCAAATAGGTCAGAGTATTTTCCTTATTTCTATTAAGTTATTTGTTCATAACAAAGTCTCATAACATATACAATCAGGATAAGAATGTTCAAAGCAAAAGATTGTAGATTACGATCAAAGTATTTTGATTTATCTGGTTTTAATTTTCAAATTGATATGGAAATTTAAAAATTTACTTAAAATATTCTTACCCAAAATGTAGATCTCTGCTGTTTCTGGCTAACAGAAGCATTCAGATGTATACAAAGTATGAAAAAATGTAAGGTATCCTCTTCTTCCACAGGAGAAAATCAAAAGCATGCAACCACAAGACCACACAGCTTAAGACAGATTTCAAGATCCAAGGTCCCAAAGACCACCCTTAGGTTCAATAATTTACTAGAAAATCTCACAGAACTCACTAAAAACTGTTATACTATGACTATAGTTCATTAGCACTAAAAGATACACATAAAAATCAGCCAAGAAAAGAAGCGCATAGAACAAAGTTGAGAAAAATTTCATACATAAATCTTCCAGTGTCTTCTCCCCATGGAGTCAAGGATAGCATCAATGTGTGGCAATACGCATGAACTATTTCCAACCAGAGACACCCTAGCCTTAGGGTTCATTCTTTATTGGGGCTTAGTCACGCAAACCTGGTTGGCTGCCTACATGGACAAACTCAATCTCCAGTCTTTTGTAGGTCGAGCTGATAAGGCATGACCCAAAGCCCTCTGAATCACATTGTTGGTGTGGCTCAAATCCCTCATCCAAATCACATTATTATAACCTGGCATATTCCAAGGCCCCAAAGTAAACAAAGACACTCATAGAGGCATGACATTCCAGGGGTTTGGAGATTACCTCCGAGAACCTGAGGACGTAGGTCAGACGTCTTTTAGAGCAAGGTTAAATTCTTTACTATACATAAATAAATTATGACTACTCAGACTTGGGCATTTAGCAGATATTTTTTCAAACATAAATAAAGCAATTCTGTCACATCAAGGAAAATAAATGACAGCATGTGTTATCAAAAGAAAGTAAAAGGAAACTGAAGTTTCAAGGAAACATTATATTTTGAAAAATGTGTATGCATTACCATGAGTTTCACAGCTTCCCAACATTTAGGGACCTTTCTAGAGAGATGATGATATTCAGTGATGATATTAACAAATGTTCATTGATATGATTTTCAGATTCAAACTTATAACATTTAAGAAAGTACCACTTACCAAGTTTTGGCATAATATCAAAAGAGCTTATCAGGCTATTAAAATACTCCATAGTTTTTCAACACATATAAGTGTGAGGCTGCATTTTCTTTATGTAATTTAACCAAAATAATGTGCTATGCTTCACCAGATTGAATGCAAAAATAGAAATGGGAAATCGGTTGTATTTTTTAAATCCAGATACTAAAAAAAAAAAAAATTGTTAAATGTAAAAAGTGTGCTGTTTTATCAGTAATTATTTTGTTTTGTGAAACAATTATTTTTTCATAAATATATCATTTCCATTAACATGAAATTGAATTATTTTAAAAGGAATTAATTAAGACACTTTAAAATTTCTGTTTTAATTTCCACTATGATAAATACTGATGAATATAACCCACATAAATATATATTTTTTTGCTTCAATAATTTTAAGACTATAAAGAAGTTCTGAGACCAAATGTTTGAGAATAGCTACTTTTTGAGCAATATTTTTCAAATTGAGCCTTATGATCCTTAGTCAGGATGAACCCACAGTGGGAAAACTACTCTTTGTGGGTCAGATCCGAGCAACTTTCTGCTTTTGTAAATAAAGCTTTATTGGAACACAAACATACCAAGTGGTTCACATATTACTTATGGTTGCTTTTATGCTACAATGGCAGAGTTGACAGTTGCAGCAAAGTTGAAGATTTGCATGGCTCAGAAAGCCTCTAATATTTACTCTCTGGCCCTTTAGAGAAAAATGTTTGCCAACTTTTGATTCTATGAGCCATGAAATTAAATTTGTGGTTTTGGACAAACAATCTATAAAATGAAAAAAAAAATCAAGAGAAAGGAGAAAAGTGCAATAAATAGAGGTAATGACATAAAAATAATGTAATGGTGATAATTATTACATTTGTAAAACAATTGTTTTAGTTGAGTGTTTATGTTTCTGGGTTTGGATGTAATACTTTTTCTTACTCTGCATCACAGTCAAGAAATTGAAATCTGTTAATTTAATTTGAAAGCTAAGTACAATCAAGATTCTCAGAGATGTATTGTTAACGTTGTAAACTGCTTTAAGTTCTCCATGGCAGTGTGTGGCATATAAATCCAAAATAGATAAATTGACCCATTTTTATCAGTCTTACTAAAGATATTCACAGATATGTCAACCATTTTTATAGAATGTAAATTTCCCTTAACTTTAAAGATTTGGTTATGCTTCATAGCCTGTTATTTTAAGAACTCCATAGTTAATGTAATTTTCTCTACACATGTCATTTCAGATATGAAGTTTATTTCTTAACCTGAAATTGGTCTTTTGTGTAACGTGTTACACTTATTGTTAATATGCAAATGCCTTCAGAATGTGAATTGAATACCTTTATAATTATTTATTGATGTTTAATAAACACAACCCATACTTTATAGACACAACCTATAAGTACGTAGTTCCATGAATTTTTACAAAACTGAACATACATATGTAACCAGATAGAGTGTGGATCTTTTATATTACACATTGGAACACATTAGAGCTGAATTATTTATTGAGACTGTTCATTTATAGAGCATGTTTTTAGACATTTTGAGACATAAAAACATGAACAGAGCTGTTCTCTATCATCAAATAGTTTGAAATTAAGATAGGGAAAAAGCATGGATATAAATACTTAATGTGTTCATGCGTGTGCATATGTGTGTGTGTGTGTGTGTGTGTGTGTCTGTGTAGTTTTGAAATGTCATGTCCAATAGAAAGAGAATACTTGGGATTTAGAAAATTCTGGATTAAAATTCTTGCTTGAGGATATAATATTTGTGAGGCCTGAGCCTGGCATACCTTGTTCTATGGTCCAAATATTTGTAGCCCCCCAAAAGTACTCATCTGTTGAAACCTAAACTTCAATGTGAGGACAGCCGAAAGCGGTGCATTGGGAGATCATAAGGATGGAGACCTCATGAATAGAATCAGTGCCCAATCAAAGAGACCCCAGAGAGCTCTGTCACCCCGTCTGCTATGTGAGGACACGGCAAGAGGATGACCATCTATGAACCAGGAAGCAGGTCCTCACAAGGCACCGAATCTGCTGGCACCATGATCTTGGACTTTCCAGCCTCAAGAACTATAAACAATAAATTTCTATTCTTTAAAAGCTGCGTAGTCTATGGTATTCTGTTATAGCAGCTTGAATGAACTAAGACCTAGATAAAAGTTAATTTCTTCAAATTGAAGAAAATAGCAACGGAATAAAAGATCAGGGCTTTGTAGTTGTTTTTGCAATGTCCCCTCCTTGAAGGAAACACTTATTGCAAAAATATTAGCAGATCCAGTGACAACCTCAGTTAAACAGGTACAGTGAAAACAACATCAGAGAGTAGGGATTTGGAGCTGCAGTATCAGCAGAACAAAGATAGAAACACCTGGTTAACATCTTTCTGGATTTTAAGGTGGGATTTTGAACAGAAGCATTTAAGAATTGCAATTACTCAAGTTCCTACACTAACTCTTTCTTTCTCTCCTCTCCTTAGAGTGCCAGAGAATATTCTCCAAAACCGTTTATAGGGCTACATATTGGAAATTTTATCTGCTGATGTTGCTAGCTCCTTTTCTATCATGTCCACAATCGGAAAAAATGTAGCTTTCTGTGAATATATTTCTGAGAAGAAAATGTTCAGTATTTTCAAAATCTAAGCTATCAATCAAGAGCAAGAGAATTGTGTTGTTTTGTACTATGTTGTGTTGTGCTGCATGTTGAGTTAGTTATGTAAGTTGTAAAACCCCTTAATTATATAGATATAATTCATATATCTATCCTTCATCACTCCCTCAGCAATAGTTGCCAGCAATAATGGATCACAGTACTCTTCCTCCCTGAGTCTAAAAAGAGCCTAAGGATGCTTACAAATATATCTCTCCAGGCAACTTCTACCAATTGATGAGTGTTGGCATGAGGTGTGTTTGTGTGTGTGTGTGTGTGTGTGTGTGTGTGTGTGTGTGTGTGTGCGCGCGCGTGCATGTATGTATCACACACACACCTTTTCTATATATACAATTTTATTATGTGTAGATTCATGCAAGCCTAACTTTTTAAATACAGCTTTCACTCTATGACTCAGTTATCACAAATTAATTATTTCTCTGAAGTGCTAGCATGTTTTCATTTATTATTGCAAATTTAACCATTTATTATGTAGTAAACTTTTGACAAATTTGAGTTTTTCTTATGCAAAATTCTACCATCATAATTTAATAGCCATTGTCAGTTGCTAATCACTCACCATATTACATTATCTTCTTTCATGAAAACAGAAACCTGTTTGGTTAAAAATATAATGTACTAAGCCTTAGCAGAAAGTTTAACTTTTCCAGCTTCCTTGCAGATGTGAGAGGCTATAGGATACAGCACAGGCCAATTAGATGTAAGTAGAAATCAGTTTGAGTTTCTGGGAAGCCAACTTCTTTGCTAAGATATTCTTAGCTTTGAACATCAAAAACAACAGTAATGTTGTAACTATGAAGTACAAACATAAGGAAAACCCGAGAGAATCAGAATCGTCATCATTAAACCTATATATCAATAAACCACTCGGCGGCTATCATGAATCATCCACCAACAGACTTCTTGTTAAATCAGGGGAAAAATCACTTTCGTTTAAGTCCTTTTAAGAAAAATTTACTGTTACTTTGAAAATGCTCCTAATTAAATCATATAGCTTTAATCCCTTTTTATTTTTATCAGTTTTGTTTCCAATTTATGCAATTGGTCAGTTAATTCCTTTAAGTATAAGTAGGGAAAAAAATCAGTGCTATCGAGAGTTAAAAAAGACATAAATGATAGGTGGAACGCATGTACAATTATTTGCCATGGGACCTTCAGAATGACTCGGAAAGCTGCAGGTAAAGAACCATGGGACAGAACTGCAAGTTCCTTGCATCGATGAGGAGGCAGGCAGCTCAGCTGAGGCTTGACTGAGTTTATGGCTTTAATTTATAGGCCAGATTGAGATTATACAACCCTGATGTCTACAAGAAAATTTAAGGAAGTCCTTCTTGGCTTATAAGGGGAAATTAGACACCTCTTTATTTTGTCATTGCAAGCACCTTCACTGCAATAGACGAGCAGAATGCATCAACATACCTGATATGTAAAATCGCCATCACTATAGTCTCTGCTACAGGTAAAACGCATTAAAGGATAGAGCCAATCACCAATCTGAAGTGTGCCTCTCAATACTTGCTTTGGAAATGTAGCACCTGCTGGCTTAACATCTTCCCCTCCTTATATTACCTATTTCCCATTTCACCTTGGGGTTTGAAGTAGGAGAGGGCCATCTGGTTCCTCTTTGATGTGCACCAGGAAAAAAATATTAATTGCAGTGTGCTCCACAGGGCAAGGGGAGAGAGAGGCAGAATATACTGGAGACATATCAAAGCTCGAGCTATATGTTAAGGAAAATATGCTGCTGGCTTTGCTAACCTATATTTTGTCATGTTTTATTTCATAGGACAACACAATCACGGTGGGGTGGTGGGGCAGAAACTGACTAACTTATGATTGGTAGCTGATCCTCTGATGTAGTTTTACAGAAGTAAAGTGGTCTGCTCTAAAGAGACAGTCTATATTGGATAGTGACTAACCAAACTAACCATATCCACTTCCTTGAGGAGTCTGAATATGAGGCATACAGAGAGATATTTTTGTGTCCCCAGCGGCAGAGACATAGGGGTTAAAGGAAGTAAGCAAAAGCCATAGATAATAGAACAACAAATAAGCCAGAATCATGAGATAGTTGTGACAGGGAAGATTCAAATAACAATGCTACTGACAGCTAAGAGTTGTGGAAAACTTATAACAGCCAGGCACTCTCCAGACTACATATTAATGCAGCTAATCTTTATCGCATACTTATAATGCATGCACTATTGTCTCATGATTCTAAACTTTACATTCAGTAAACATAGGAGTCCAGGCAGATTGAACATTTCCTCAAATTTGAAGAATGATACATGAATGAGTTGATCTTTGAATACAAGCAATCTTACTCTTACCCATTCCACTGCATTATCTCTCACGTAGCAATTTGGGCAATGCAAACTTGCTGTGGCATCTTAAAGAACGTTCTTTAAGTGATCCCATGAATGAACATGTCCTGTGCTTCCCTGTGCCCTTAAAATAAGTCTAAGATGCCTCCCTCTGTCATTGCAATTCATGCATGCACTTCTGGACCCAGCTCTGCTGCTTGTGAGAGGTTTTACCTGGAAATCATTTAAATTATCTGACCCTTTGTTTCTCTTCTGCAATCTAGGAATAATAATAACAAATGACAACAATGCCTATGGAATATGTTGTATAGTAGATGCCCAAAAGACATTGTTGGACATAGCTCCCTTGCTGTCCAGCATAAGACTTGGCACAGGTACTTAATGAAGTTCTTACATTAAAATAAAAATAATTCAAAATGCTAAAGAAACAATAATCAATATTCACTAAGAATCCAGGGCTCTGTGAAAACCTAGTTCTCTTTTTGTCCCCTATTACAGTTCAGCTAGACTGCACTGGGGATTACTTGCCATGCTACAAAATGAGTCTTTCACTGAAAGGAAAAATGGAAGGTGGCAATATGTTCATCATTTTGCTGGTTTGAGGGTTTTCATTTTTTGGTGGGTTTCTTTTTTTTTTGGCTCTGTATTAGCTACATGACATCAATATCATTACTTACTTCCTGAAGGGACAGATCTTACAAATCACTCCTCAGTTTTGAACAAATATTGTAGTGAACAATGCTGCTGGGAAGAATCTTGCCTCAAGGGACTACTTATTGTCAACTAGCTTCCAGAACAGCCAAAATAACATTGTTTTGGTCAACTAATATCACCTTTAACATCATGGTTTTGAAAGTATAAATGTAAACACAGTATAGCAAGGACAGCTTCTCTTTTTTTAACTTTCACAAACCTGCCCATGCATGTGGGTTCATCCACACCTTCAAACAATTTTGAAACATGATCTCGTGGTTCTGAATTATTTTTAAGATTTTCTTCATCTCTCCTAAGTTAATATAATTTTGTCTCATATAAAAATAAAAATTGTGACAGAGAAAACATACACACACACACAGTGTGTGCATACACACTGTGTGTGTATGTGTGGGGGGGTAGTATGCATGTGCATGTATGCTATTTTATTTATTTATTTTTATATGGGTCAAGACAGATGTTTATTACAGGAGAAAAATAGGTATCAACAGGCTGCTACTTTAAAAAATTAGCACTAACAGTAAAACTAAATGAGCATAGTAATGATTAGACTTTTACGATAAAATAACGAACATTTTCTGTGTTTGAGCATCTGTAACTAACCAGACTACAAGATTGGGTGTACAATCTTATTTAATTTCCAATAACACTTTGAGAGAAACATTTTTAACTTAATTTCACAAATGAGAAAAATGATTAAGGAAAGTTACTCCAAAGGTCACAAATGGGATAAATGTCATGTTTAGAATTTGAATTCAGGCCTGTTTACTTCAGTTATCTACAATCTTTTATCATTATGATTATTTATTGTGTATTTGTTAAAGAGACATATAAAGAGTTTTTATTTACAACCTAAATTAACTCTAGTCACTCTTTACTTCTAAGCAGAGAAGCATAATTTATATCATTTTTTAAGAAAACTGTAACATGTAATATTGCTCCCAAGTTAACTTCCCTGCAGAGAATTAGAGGTGAATGCAGAAATTCTGTCCTTCTTGCAAGGACCCTAATCTCACCATGAGGGCCCTACTCTCATGTCCTCATCTAAACCTAAGTACCCCCTAAAAGCTCCATTTCCAAATACCACGTCATTGCGAGTTAGGGCTTCAACAAATGAATTTGGTGGGGGTAGATGGGACACAATTTAGTCCATAGTGAGAGGGACCACAGGGAAAAATAAGGAGAAGCCATAGAATCATAGAAAAATTAAAGAGCAAATGAGATGCTGGGGACCTAAAACATATGAACCAAATGAGAGGGAGAAATTAAGAAAACCCCTTGGCTGAAATCAACATAAGTCTACAAAAGGTTGGGGTGCCTGATATTTCGAAGTTCTTTACTCTATGGTGACTATTATAACATAATTCTCTTATTTTGCCCCCAACTCTAAGATTGCTTTATCTGGTGATATTATGGAAAAATTCTACGAAAAGGGATTATGTTGTTGGCAATGCCAAATGGAATAGGATCTAACTACAGAGAGAACAAGGCAAGCCATATATCAAATTAGCTGAAACGGGAGTTAAGGAATAAAGCGGGGGAGACTACAATTGACTTCATCCCCCTGTTCCCTAACCCCTAAATCTCTGAAGAGTTAGTAAGAGTAGATTGGAGTTTACACTGTGTGTTCTATAGTATTCATTTGACTTTCAAAGGCCACGGTATTTAGTTGACATATGGGTTTAACAGATATTTCTTCATCATCTACTATTTTCCTAGTATGGTGATATTAGACCTAGGGGGTAAGTTGGAAGTCCTTACAGGGAGGTTCCATAGCACAGAGTGATCTCAACAAAACAGAGAGATGTCATTTAAGCTTGCAACTATTTTAGCAAAATACAGAGGAGTTTATAATTGCATTATGGCAGATGTATTAGTTTGCTAGAGCTGCCATAACAAAGTATTGCAAACTAGGTGGCTTATACAACAGAAATTCATTGTCTCACAGTTCTGGAGGCTAGAGATACTAAATCGAGGTGTCAGGACGATCGGATCCTTCTGAGGGGTCTGTTCCAGGAATCTCTCCTTTGCTGGTAGAGGGCTGGCTATCTTCTGTCTCTTTTCACATCATTTTTCCTCTATGTATCTCTGTCTCTGTGCCCAATTTCTCTTTGATAAAGACACCAGTCATATTGGATTAGAGCCTAGACTAATGACTCCATTTTAATTTGGTTACTTCTGTAAATGCCCTATCTCTACATAGGGTTACATTTGGAGGTACTGGATGTTAGGACTCCAGCGTACCTATTTTAGGGAACACAATTCTACTCATCACAGAAGATAATAAATATGACTTCAGAAAATCACTTTGTATTATGAAAGCTATTTGGAAAGGCCCTAAATATACTCCATTGCACAAGATAGCCTTTGAATTTAAGAAATGTAACAGGTATTAATGGATGATAAGAGTAATTTCCTTACTTTCTCCAAATCACAAGGCGATCTTTTTTTTTTTCCTGAAATTCATTTTTAACACAACCCAGATATTGCATATGTAATTGACTTCTAAAATTTTTCAATAGCACTGGAATAATTTCATGTCCTGCCAAACGGGGGATATTTGAAGAAACAACATCCATCTGAAATTCAAATTATGGCTAGTTTATTGGACTATAAATCCTGTTACTTTACAATGATGCCCCAAATATTGTAGTTTTTTGTTTCTTGTTTTTTGTTTTTTAATGGGGTTTCTGGCTATACTTTGGATTCCTGAAAATTTAAGTTTTGAATTTAATTTTTCTAATCAGGATTTCATGTCATTTAATTTGTGAAGTTCTGCCCTTAAAGTTAAAGTTCCATGATTAAAATTGTATAATTACCATAAAACTTTACAAAACGTCATATAATAGGATAGTGAAATTCTTTTTAGGTACAGTAAATCAGGGGTTCCCAACCTCTGGCTGCGGACCGGTACCAGTCTGTGGCCTGTTAGGAACTGGGCCACACAGCAAGAAGTGAGTGGTGGGCAAGCGAGGGAAGCTTCATCTGTATTTGTAGCCACTTTCCAGTACTAGCAGTACTTCTTCAGCTCTACTTGATCATAAGGCATTAGATTATGATAGGAGGATGGGTCCCTGGTACCAAAAAGGTTGGGGGCCACTGCAGTAAGTGGTAAGACTAAACTTCAATAAATATGTGTCTTTTAAATAGACTTTTTATTTTTTTCAAGAAGATGGTAGTAGCTCATTGTCTTGGATGCATAAGAGCACTCATATTTAAAATGCTAAAGTTAAAGATTTGCATTATAATAAAACTGATAACTGTCTAATGTCTTATTCTAAACCACAAAGTTCAAGCATTGTACCTTCAGGGCCAAGAAGTCAAATTTTCTACATTAGATAAAGAGTTGAAAAAAGTCATAAAATTTAAATGCATTTTATTATAATGTTTTAAATAGCTCTATCTCATATTTTCTTATTTCTACATTGTCTTCATCAATGTAAGTCTGTGACATAAATTTTAATACATGATTTATGGTTACAAATTCATTTTTTCATTCTCATTTATTATGGGGTGTCACATTTTATCATGCCTGCATTTAATCATTGCCTGTCTGCATATTAATGGTTACAAATATGATACCTGTGTAGACCCAAGAAGCCAGAAGCTTAGCTGTCTCAGAGTGTAATGGCTGAGTGCCTTGAAAAGTGGGGTTGAGAAAAAAAGCTTTAAATGTCTTTGTATATGCATACACATTACAGAATAATTCATGTAGTAAAAAAGAGAGTTTTCTACCATGTAGAGTCAATTTGTGTAAATTGATTTTTCATAAGCTCCCATAATTTGTACATCCATAACTGTATTGAACATATAATGAACCTTGTGTCAAAATCAGGTGAGATCATAAACAAAACACTGCTAAGTTTTAGTGTCAATTTTAGACCAATAAGAAATATACAAATGCCTCTAGGTACTTTCATTCATATTGACACATTTTGTGTTTCGTTGGCTAAAATACAAGTGAAAAGGCATATTTTTAGGAAGTTAAAGTTTATCTAAACTTGATGACATTAGGTTTGGGGAGCTGAGTAGGAAATCTGCAATTAAAGACAAGTAGCAAATTCCTTGCTACAAAGGTATGGGTGCTTGACAAAAAGTATGTACTCAGTACATGTTTGATTAATGAATAAGTATTTTATTTTCTTTTGCCAACAAAAAGTACCTGGGAGTCACATCTAAAACTAAAGCAAAATTGAATTGCAGTACCATCCATAAGGATGGTATGGTGAGTTAGGTGGAGGAACTGGGGCTGAGTCCATCTAAGCAACTACAGGAGAAGGAGAAACAAATCATGGGCAGAGCATCGAGTACAAAGAACAAAACCAAACCCAGATCGATGAAAAGCCAGAAGTGCATGGGAAGAAAAGGAATTTTAAGTTTAACTGGGAAGGTAATTTGGGAAGTAAAGAGTATTAATATAATCATGAAAAAACTAAGACTACGATCAACTACAGAGTGTGTGCTGCTGACTATGCAAATTGAGGTTAAGTTTGAAGACTTCGAGAACCCATGAGGAAAAGGGAATGTATTAATTAAGAGAAATTGCATGCATGATTGGTATTACAGTAGAGAAACAGAAATGGGATAAATTGTCATCCTTGGCCTAGAGGATGGCTACAGGGGAAGAGTCTCCTAATTCACAAAGAAAATCAGAAGACAAAATTGTTAAGACATGCTAAAGTATGGAAATGTAAAGAAAAGAGAAGATGGTTTGTCATGGTTATCCAGGTTGTTATATTTAAAAATTAGGGCTTCCGATCAAGATGGTGGAATAGGTAAATGCTGTGCTTACCTCCTCCCATGACCACATCAAAATTACAAATAACTACAAAATGGCCATTAATGGGAGTCACCTGAAGTCTAGCTGATCAGAAGTCATACAACTGGGGACATGCAGAAGAGGCTACCACCAGACTGGTAGGAGGAACAGAGATGCAGAACAGGCTGGATGCACACTCGCATTTGGCAGTTGAGAATAAGGAGAAATATCTTGGCCGTGCTGTGGAGGTACCCCTGGAAGAGTGAGCGGTCCCAGCCCCTCACCAGGTTCTCCAGCCCAGGATTCCAGTGCCAGGAAGAAAAGTCCTCACAAATTCTGGCTATGGAAACCAGCAGAGATTGTGGCTGAGTGACACAATCAGTGACATAAATGGAGAGCCTCTGGAGTTATAGATGTTTTTCTTAAAGGGTCTGCACACAGACTTACCCACTGATGAACCTATTTCCTCTGAGTTCCAGCACTGAGGCAGCAGCTTGAAAGATGCTGGAGACATATGGGGAGGAACTGAGTTGCCTGGCTTTGGAGTAAGGGCTGGAGGGGCAGCTTTCTCTCAGATAGAAGTACTGGCAGAGGGCATTGGTCTTTTGTTGAGCCTTCCCCTCACCTGTCTTGCAGACCCAGGCTGGCTGCAATATCTGAGTCTCCAACAACATAGCTAACACTGTTTGCCCTACTCTGGTGATTCCCTGAGACCCCACCCCACTCAACTTGCAGGCCTACCCAAGCCACTTCCGCTGGCTTTTCCATACAAATGTCCTGTCTTGGTTCATGCTGCAGACTTTCCTAAAATCTCTCAAAGGTTCACAGAAGCCAAACAAGCAGCATCTGGCCCCTGCATGTCCTGTACCTCTTGCTGAGCAGCCCCAAGCCTGGCACTAGTGGCAGCCGGCCTTGGTTCACAGCTTGGCCTCTTGGAGTACTTCCAAGCCTGATGACCAGTGTGGATGGCAGCCAGTGTGGATGGTGGCCATCTGGGTATTGCTTAGTGGTTCATGCTGGGTGGGCCTGGGCAGAGCACAGGCTGCAGCTGAACTTGGCCTGTGTCAGGGCCCTTTGGAGAAGGCCTCCGCCTGCATGCCTGGTGGTTGGCTTTGGTCTGAGCTGGAGTACCATTCAGGATCACATATGAGGATGAAACACCCAAAGGTCAGAAACGGCAGGCACTAGAGCCCTGCTTAAGCAAATTCTGCTCTGTAGGGCCAGGCCCTGCACAACACTCCTCCACTAGTCATGGCTGGTCCTCACAGCAAATCAGCCCAAGGGGCAATCTCTCATTGATGTGAAAACAGCAACCAAGGCTCGACTACAACAAGAGGGCGCACACAACCCATATAATAGACATCCCTGGAGCACCCGGTTCAGGTGACCAGGAAAGACTGTGCCACTTGGCCCCACAGCACACTTTATAAATAAAGCCACTCTAATAAGACTGGGAGACATCTCAGCCCTACTCACAGGGAGGCAGCCAAAATGGGAAGTCAAAGAAACATTTCCCAAATGAAAGAACAAAACAAAGCTCCAGAAAAAGACTAAACAAAATGGAGACAATCTACTGGATGCAGAGTTCAAAACACTGGTTATAAGGATGCTCCATGAACTTAGAGGAAGAGTAAATGAACTCAGTGAGAACTAAAACGAGATAGAAAATATAAAAGTGGAGATAGAAAACATAAAAAAGAACCAGTCAGAAATGAAGACTACAATAACTGAAATGAAGAATGCCTAGGAGGAATCAACAGTAGGTTAGATGAAACAGAGGAGCAAATCAGTGATTTAGAAGATGAGGTAAAAGAAAATACTCAATCAGAACAACAACAAGAAAAAAGAATCCAAAAAATGAGGAAGTTTAAGGTGTCTCAGGGACAAGATCAAGTGTAATGATATTCACATCATAGGGATACCATAAGGAGAAGAGAGAGAGCAAGGAATTCAAAACCTATTTGAAGAAATGATGAATGAAAACTTTCCTAATTTGGTGAAAGAAATAGACATACAAGCCCAGGAAGCACAGAGTCCCAAACAAGAGGAACTCAAAGAGGCCCACACTAAGACACAGCATGATTAAAATGCCAATGTTTAAAGACAAAAGAAAAATCTTAAAAGCAGCAAGAGAAAAGCAGTTCGTTATCTACAAGGACATTCCTATAAGACTGTCTGGTTTCTCAACGGAAACTTTGCAGGTCAGAAGGGATTGGCACAAAATATTCAAAGTGATAATAAGCAAGGACCTACAACCAAGATTACTCTACCCAGCAAAGCTATCATTTAGATTCAAAAGACAGATAAAGAGCTTTCCAGACAAGTAAAGCTAAAGGAGTTCATCACCATCAAGCCAAGTACTACAGGAAATGTTGGAGAGATTTCTTTAAGAAATCACAGTGCTGTGTGACATGTAGGAATGCTGTTAAGAGAGTAATTCTAAGAGTCTTGTCCCAGAGAAAAATTGTGTTTTCCTTTTTTTTCCTTTTTACAGTATCCATATGAGAGGTGGGTGTAAGGTGGACCTATTGTGATAATCGTTTCACAACGTTTGTAAATCAAACCATCGTGCTGTATGTCTTAAACTTGTGTAGAGATGTTTGTCAATTGTTTCTCAATAAAATGGGGAAAAAAAAAGAATTGAGATTACAGGCATATTAATATGTTTTCAAAATAGAATATTGATCTTGAAATTAATTAAAGCAGCCTTCAAAAATCTGTTACATTAGTTTCTGAAGGAGAAAAACTTCCAGACCAAATCTTCGCCATTGAAAAATAAGGTCACTGGCCAATGTTTCTTTGAGTCTATATTTTCTGTCCTTCAGACAGAACGTTAAGGTTAAAATGACAGTGCTATAAAACAAGGCTTATGAAGCTGATACCCCACTTAGAAAAATGTAGATTTCTGAAAAAAAGAAATAAATAAATTGTGCTTTCCCAGATGTCCTTAATTATTGCTGTGTTTTCAGACATGATGAAGTTCACATGAGTAATACCTCTGATGGATGTTAACAAAATCAACAATAGCTTTGCAAGGAAATAAACTGTGCAATTAGAAATTTCAACAGCTATTAACGGTATAACAGTGTTGCTCACTAAGCACCACAGAACAGCCAAACGTGCAAGGTACATGCATTTTCCCATGTTCTATATTTAATAACTCTCCTGTTGTCTTCCATTAAAAAAAAAACACATCGTTTGCAATTTTACCAGTGATTGATGTTATTACATTGATAACTTGAATCTGCCCTATTGTATAAATCTAATAAGCATTGGTTTAAAATAATTTACTTGTAATGATATAATGTAGGCCATGATATTAATGACTGAAAACTTCCTCAAAGTTTCACCTTTTTCTGAGGAAGGAACACAATGAGTTTTTATAAGATATTTTTAAAGCAAATTGTGGAAATACTGATATTTATTTACTTTGGTTGACAGGCATACAGGTATTTTTAAATATTAGCCTCTTTGCCTTAAGCAGCTCAAGTATATACACACAAAAATGTAAACACATCTTTTTAATAAGAAAACAAAATTAAAAATATATCTTTGAGATATTCATTTTTAAATATATGAAATATTCTGTCATAAAATAGTTCTTAAAATCTACTTTACTGTATCCCTAATGAATATAGATGCAAAAATTTTCAACAAAATATTAGCAAACCAAATTCAAGAACACATTAAAAGGATTGTACCTGCTAACCAAGTGGGATTTATCCTTGGTATGCAAGAATGGTATGCAACATAACTCAATCAATAAATGCAACATAACTCAAATCAATAAATGTAACTCATCACATCAATAAATGAAAAGAAAAAAAATCATATCTCAATAAATGTAAAAAGCATTTAACAAAATACAACATGTTTTCATGATAAAAACTCTAAGAGACTGTGGTATAGAAGAAACATACTTCAACATAATTAAGGCCATATATGACACACAGCCACTACTAACAGTATACTCAAAATCAGAAGGGTTTCCTCTGAGATCAGGATCAGAACAAGGTTACCTACTCTCACCACTGATATTAAATACAGTAATGGAAGTCCAACATAGAGCAATTAGGCAAGACAAAGAAATAAAAGGCATCCAACTTTGGAAGAAAGAAGCAAAATTTTTGTTATTTGCTAATGATATGATCTTATATATTAAAAATCCCAAAGAGTCAATTAAAAAACTGTTGGAATTAATCAATAATTTCAGTAAATTAGCAATTCACAAAATCAGCTTATAGAAATCAGATCTTCCAGTGATATATTAGTTGGATTAGCATATGTAAACACCAGCCAATCAATCTATCACCCCGTATAAAGAAATTTACACAGGTCTTATTTTCTGTGTTTGAGGTGTTGAATGAGTGGACACTTGTTTCGACTGATCCAAGAACAAACAGGTGCCAAATCTTTTCCCCATGCACTGCATCTACTGATTCCTTGAAGAAGTAAAATCTAAGACTTAGATGACTGTTGTTGGTGAGCCTCACACACAAAACCATAAAACAAAGGAGCTAAGAACACCTACCTGTCTCTACACTTTCGCTGGCACAAAAGAAAAAAAAAAACAGTGACCAAACCACAAAAGGCACTCAGCATGTAACAACTGTCTAAATCATTTAAAGTCCTTTGCTAAGAAAATAAAAAAATTAAAAATACCATTTTCTCGAAGTCTTTTAACTACAACAAAAGCTTGTGGGAGACTTTTAAAATACCGCTGTGTTTCACTAAGTCTTTCTTATTACTATAGAGGATTAGGCTTATTTTTTAATTGGTATTTCAGGTATGTATATAAGCACGTATTTTTAAAAAACACCATAAGTCAAAGAGGAACAGATAATTAGGCAACATAACAACAAAAACAACTTTTGATTTACTTGGCTCACAATGGGATTAAATATATTTTGTAAGGACAACTGATTATTTTAAATTAATTGATGACCATGGCCTGAACTCTGTAGCCTTTAGCCTTCTACTTAGTAAGTGGAATAATGAGAAATTTCTCAAGGATCCTGTTGACAACTCATTGCCTTGATTTTAGGATGCAATTTGTTCTCAAAAGAGTAAATCCATCTCTATTTCCAAAAAGGCATTTCCTCTCAAGAGAGGCAATATTAGGTGTTGTATCCTCTCTCCAAGAAACAATAATGTTCCTTTCAGCGTAGAGAATTCTAGCCCCGTGCCGGAAATACACACACACACACACACACACACACGGAATTATAAACATACTCATTATAGTATCATAAAAAGAAAATACTTCCTTCTATAAAATAAATAAGTCCTGAGTATGTGACTATAATTCTCATCCCACAAAAAAAAAATATTTTATACCTATGTGTGGTGATCAATGTTAACTAGACTTATTGTGGTGATCATTTTGCAATATATACAAATATGGAATCATTATGTTGCACACCTGACACATGTAATATTGAATGTCAATTATACCTCAGTAATAATTAAAAACCCCACAAACTATAGAAATGATCCCTGAAGGTATAGTCTTTATGTTCACTGCAGCTCTATTCACAATAGCCAAGATATCGAAGCAACCCAAACGCCCATCAACAGACGATTGGATAAAGAAGTGATGGTTCATATATACAATGGAATATTACTCAGCCATTAAAAAAATGAAATCCTATCATTCACAATGACATGGATGGGCCTAGAGGTAACGCTGAGTGAAATAAGTCAGACAGAGAAAGATAAATACCATATGATTTCACTTATATGTGGAATCTAAGGAATAAAAAGAACGAACTAATCAAAAACAGACTCACAAATATAGAGGACAATCTGGTGATGACAAGAGGGCAGAGGAGTTGAGGGGCTGGGAGAACAGAGTGAAGGGTTAAATAAGTACAAATTAGTAGTTGATAGATGGTCATGGGGATGGAGAGCACAGCACAGAGAATGCAGTTAGGATTAATGTAATGGTTAGGTGGAGAGCCAGAGGAGAGAAAGAGCAATTGGGGGGATCATTTTATAAACTATATAAATGTCTAACCAATGTACTGTATACTTGAAACTAATAATAAAAGAAAATAAAACCCAAAAAACACAATCCTTTTCTTCTTACTTTCCTGCTAGAATCTAGTTGGGGTCAGTAGGCCAGCTCAGGGGCAGATCATCTAGACTAAGTTTGGCTGGACCAAGCTGAAGTTTGACTGTATCTGCTTCATCTTTTGGGGACCATAAGCTACCTGGGGAATATGCTATTCATGGTGATGGCAGAGACAGAAGAGGACAAGAGATGGCAAAGGACTGTCTGACAATATCTGATGCGATTAATTTTCTAGCATTAGTCCTGAAACTTTTTGAAGGTTAAAATATTTGCTAATCGATGTGCTGGGTATGACCAGGAAGTCATCTCAGTTTCTTCATCCATTAATGGAGAATGACAACATCACTGGAGGTCGCTTTGGGAATCACCTGTGAAAATGCCTCAGAATGTGCTTAAAAAACTATCAAGTACATCATGACTGGTCCTTTGACCCATTTTCCTCTCTAAACTTTAATAACAAATTTGCATTAGAATGTAATAAACATGAAATTTCAATTTAATCTGTCTTGTTGTCTCTCAGTTGCTACTTATGCTACGATATACATGAAAATAAAATCTTCCAATTCAAATAAACACATATTTGAATTCTGCCTGCATCATTTACTAGTTGTGAGACTACAGTCCATTGCTAGCAATGAACCTTGAAGAAACTTTCTTACAAAGCTGTCAAAATAATGCCTCCCTCACAATTATTTGAAATAGTAAAAGGGGCAGTATTTTATTTGTAAATCACTTAGCACTGCATATACTTCATTAAGACACGTAAAAACTATTATCTTTCTTTGCCTTTTTAAGATTTAAAAATTTTATAACTGCAGAAATGAATAATTCGCCACTTGCATGTTTTCAGATTATAACTAGAGTCACCTCATCTCTGTATGTTAAGATGTAAATACTTTGAGTGAGCTTATGCTACAATACTAATTTACTTTCAGATCAGCAAGATGCTGAATTTCAATAAATTTTTACAATGTGTTTTCTCTTCCAGATATATATTGGAAGGCTAATGAAGTTTGTTTGTCTTC
>NW_006434825.1:8014500-8034689 GCF_000325575.1 Pteropus alecto
AAAGATTGTCATATAGTGATCAGGGAAAAATGCAAATTTATGAAATGAAACAACATCCTAATTCTATTAGATGCAATATTATGCCATGTAATGTTTAATTGGTTGTAATTTAACAAAGATTCATGTCAAATTGCACTCTGGACAATCCCAGGATGTTGACGACCATATGCCAAATTCCTCAAGGTGCAGTGAGAGGGGCTCCTGTGCTTGTTAAAGATATACCAGGCCATCAGCAACATATGTATTGGATGGCTTCATAACACATATGCTCTCAGGGAATATTATATGCAAAAAAAATCTTAGTCTAAAAGAGGACATTGCATCCTCTCTCGTACAATTGGAAAAATTATAGTTCTGTATTAAAATTCAATAAAGCTTCAAACTGCTTATTCTCAAGTTGAGTATAGAGTTTTCCAGGCATCTCTTTAGAAATCTTCAGAAAGATTGTCAGCTTGGTTTTTTACACATTTTGCCCATCTTTGGGTTGGTTGGAAGTGTGATGACAAGTATGGTCTCTGTTTATGCAGATATTGTCATCAATATCATCATCGATATCAAGTCATTTACTTATTTATGCCAACCTGCCTGATAACCATTTTATGTGCATGATTGTATTTAATTCTCAGAACACCATTATAATACCTTTATCCCCATTTTACAGATCAGGAGTCTAATGCTTAGAGAAATTAAGCAGCTTCCTCAAGGTCATACTTCTAATAGATGGCTGAGACTGGCTTTTTACCCTGACTCTGTAGCATAGGGTCTTGTCTTTATTCTATGTAAATAAGTAAATAAAATACATATTTTGAGAAACTTTGTGGATAACACGATGAAAATTAAACAAGTCTACATTGTAACTTTGTATTAGGACAATAAGTCTTACAGAAACTCAAAAATTAAAATTGTATTTTTCTCTCATGTAAACGAAAGCCAAAACTTGTGTGGCAGCTTCCTGGTCATGAGAGTTCATGAGAATTTCAGCTTTCTACCTCAGCATCCCCTAATTGCCTCCTGCCCTCACAATCCAAGATAGCTTCCAGCATTCCAGCCATTGGATCTATATTCCAGGTGGCAGCGTAGAGAAAAAAAAAGTAAAGGAAGAACACATCCATTTTTTAAAATATCCTTGATGACTATACCTCATAAAATGTTCAATAATAATCTCTCTTGTTGGCACATGGCCTCAGCTAGCTTGAATATATATTGGGAAATATGCCCTACTATGTGGGAAGCAATTTACTTAATTGAAAAGTATGATTCTGTACCTAAATAAAAAGGAAAAAATAGATATTGGAAACCACCAGCAATAGATACCAAAAAGGTCTAAAGAAAATAGTCCTCCCCCAAATCATCCCACAATATTTTAATTTAAAAATAACTAGAAAGTATTAATGGCTCTGTATTATGAATAATCTGTATGGCCAATTTATAAAAATATATATTTTTTAATATTTCAAGACTTATGTGTGCTCTTGCTTATAAAATTGTCAGTAAATAGTACAGATTTGTTTGGCTGTTAGTAATATAAAAAAAAAAACCTGTGGCAATTCTACTACATGAGTGATATACACATGCCAAATGAAGGTCAAATTACATTATGGAACAATAGCTTTATAATAATTCAAATAGAGAAAAATGATCACAGTTTTGATTCTCCCACTGTACATGGTAGAATTGACATTTCAATTGCAAAAGAACTTGTGCCACAGCAATCACATGGCAAGCAAGGACTTTATTTCAGCCAAACAATATCACCTGTCAAGAAAAATTCATTCTCCTTAATGTGATTTACTTAATGTGTAGATTTTTGTATTAATTATAAATGTGTGGTTTTATACTTGTTGGCCCGCTATAAGCCTATGAATTTTCTAACTCGTTTTATGTTTATTGCGTAAATAATCTTATAGCAAAATTCACTTAAATCAGCATGGGTTCTGGTGTTCTTATTCCTCCCTTTTAAACAAGTTTCTCTCCTTTTAAACAAACTCTTGGTAAATGTAAATAATCACACAATGGTAAAGTCGAGTTCACTCCCGTCTCCTCAAAAACAGACTCATTGACTTCCCGCTATGCTGTGTGAACTCCATCCTCAGATTAATTGAGACTCTTCTCTCTAATTCCCTCTTCTCGGCGTCCATCATCTCCTTCTGTGACTCCCGTGTGCCCGTGTCATTGATCAAGAAAGGTTTAATATCAGTGCTCTTGATACTCATTTTGAACCCTCGTAAAATGCAGGGTCTGTGGGAGCGCATTGGAGCATTTCATGAAACAGTAACCAATAAGCTGACTGTCCCTAGGAGTGAAAGCACTGAGTGGGAGTATAAGTGAGCGTATGCACTGGACAGACCGTCCTTCGTGGAAGCACTTGCTGTCCAGTGGCTGGGAGTGTGGTCAGCTCGGTCAGGTCAGCCTTAGCCCCATGCAGCTGCTTCAGTGAACTCACTTCTTTAGGGGCTGCCTGTGTCTGGTGACAAAGGGTGGCAGGACATAAAGATCAAGCCATTTTAGTCTGTTGTAGGACAGCGTTGGGTTGGCTGAGCTTTTGCTGGGCTTTTGCAGGTCAGCATCTCCTTCTATCCAGTCCTGCTTTCTTCACCTTCCTTTCACACGTCATGATTTCTAAGAAACATCCTTCAGCCCAAGCTGCATCTCGTCCTGTCTCTGAGGAGCTGGGCTGTGATCCTGAGTAACTACTATTGCAGGTGTTAGGTTGCTGGTTTTTCCCCTGGCTCTTGGTTTGTTTTCTCTGATTCTCTAGCAGTCTTTTACACTAAATACTAGTGTGATATTCTCATTTACATCTAAGAATAGTGAAAATCAGAGAAAAATCACTTAAAGTCACACGATTGTTAAGTTGTAAAGCGAAAATATGTCAATACTTCAACCCAGGAGCCCAGCAATCATTACTTATTTATTTAAAAATGTCAAAGATAATTTAAGTGTTTAATCCAGACATTGTGCTAGCCCCTGAGTAGGCGAATGAGGGAAAATACCGAAAGTGGAAACATATCCATACCCCACTCCTTGCCTTTGTCAAACTTACAGTCTATTGGGGAAAATAAACATTTCCCAAATAATAAAATTTCAAGAAATTACCACGAGTTGCATCTAAGAAGAGGCACATATGTTCAGGATAATCTGTAAAGGGAAATTTTGAATAGTTTATGCGGAGAATTATAGAAAGATTTAGTGACAAAGAAAACAAAACATTTCTTCAGATAACTAAAGGATGAATAAGACTTGCCTAGGCAAATAAGCAAGGAAAGAATATTTAAGACAAGAGACAAGATGTACAAAGATTAACAGAAGTTAGCAAGGTAAATAAAAAAAAAGGAGGATCCCTGTAACTGGATCACAGAGAAGAAGAAATAAAGTATAAAATGAGACCAGAGAGATATATAGGCAAGATAAGGAAGCCCGAGGTAAGGAGTTTTGTGTTTATTATATGTGTGATAAGAAGACATTCAATAATTTTAAACAGACTTGCATTTGGAAGTCATCACTTTTCTTCATGGCAAGGCAAAGCCATTAGAAAGTGTGAGAATGGATATGAGGCCATATTGTCAAGATCTTAAAATGGATGGAACAAATGGAGTAGACAGCCAAAGGGGTCAACACTAAGGAACTGGATATTCATGCTATACATTAAATATGTTAAGAGAAAGTTTCCAATATGCCACTGAATGATTGTAGGTGAAAGCAAATACAAGCCCGTGACACTTCGGATGAGCAGAGCAAAAATTCCACTGCAATAGACAAACAAATGCTAGAAGAGAGAAGAAAGCTAAGCTAATAAAGTCTCGTGCCCACAAAGTCTAAAGAGACAGGAGACAGTGGATTCAGAAAATCAGGTTCAGAGAAGTGGTAACACACATAACTCTTCTTGCTGGTCCACAGTGAAAATATACTCAGAACTCTTTATGGTATGTGAATTCCTTAAAGTTTTCTTCCAGTTCAGAGTCAAAGTTGCATGATTTACAATGGGTCCTCTAATTTATAAATGTGAAGTCTGTTCTTGACACTCTAACTCATTTTTGGCCACTAATTCAGGAGAAGCCTTGATCCACAGTGTTGTGTAGATAACTTTGCCTTGCTGCTAAATTATATTAGGGCTCCCACACAGATCAATCCTTAAAGTGTGAGCAGCATGCTTGGGAAACTCTTCTGGATATATTTTTGTTTCCTGTACATTGCTTATGAATTTATCTACCAGGCTCACCAAAGTGCTTGCATTTTCAGCTTAACTTTAAAGGTTGTTTGTTCTTATAAATTCGGTTTTATTTCATTAAAACACGTAACAAGCTAGCTAAAAGCCTTTCACTTTCGAAGCAGCACTCACATTTCAACTGATACGAGTAGCGTTGAGAGCTGCAAGACGGGGCTCAAGGAGATAGATCAATATTTTACCCAATAAATGTGTCATTTTGCTCTCAAGAGGAGAACATGATCATTTTTCTCTTCCTTCTTGTCTCTTTCCATTCTGGATTCTGGTCTTCCCTCCACACAGACAAAATGTATCTTTTCAAATAAATCTAATCATGACAGGCTCATGCTCAAAACTCTAGGACAGTTATCTCCTGCCTACAGAATAAAGTACAAACATCTTAGCCTGATATCTAAGGTTCCTCAACATCTGATTCCGAGCTATGTTTTCTGTTTTATCTCCCGCCATATCTCCCAGAAGTGCACTCTGCTCTCCTTCCAGAATCTCGTGTTTCCCAGCATAAGACACTAACACATACCTCCGTGGCTTTGCACACGCTATTCCTCCCATTTGGAATTTTCTCCCTTTTCTTCTTTTCTGGAAAAACTTGCCTACAATTCAAGACCTGTATCAAAGGTAACCTCCTCTGAAGAGCCTCCTTGGACATCCATGTGGTTGCTACTTTTTCTTCTATTTCAACAAAGCTTTACAAATATTTGCATTATTTCTTCATCATTGGATGTCTTCTCTACTCATCTGTCTTCCTGAAGTGCTTTTGGTGGGTTATAGAATTTGAGGAAGGTGTAACAGATACACATTAAGATTCTGTTTTTGTTGTTGTTTGTTTGTTTGCTTGTTTTTAACAAGGATATAGAATGTTAATGCAAGCAAAGTGGCTGCACTGAGCTGGGCATGCATAGCATATCTCATTGTAGATTTTGTGACCCTCATATCACCTAAGGCATTACCAATACTTGGGATTTAGAGAGAGAGAGGCTTACAATACAGGGAAAATTGCGTGAACCTACACATACATTCTAACAGTTAATACTATGTGCAATGTCACACAAAGAAAAGAAGAGAGAGTACAGGAAAGGAGTCTGAACAGTACAGAAATTCTGAGCAATGGCCTTACGATATGAAATATCTGGCTCTGAATGCCATGTCTCTCACATATTAGCCTTTTGCTTTTTGGAGAAAGTCTCTTAAACTTTCTGATTTATATCATTGGGCAATAGGGGACCTTGTGTATAAAAGATATCACAAAAAGTTTTAATATGAAAGGAATATTATGCTCACAAGAACAAAGGAGCCGCATACTAATCTGCATAACAGTTTCTTGTTTCTTGTGAATAGGGATTGGAACTAAAGGATATATGTAGCCTAATTCTACTTTTTTTTTTTTCCTCAGAAACTTTGTAAAAACAACTCAATATTGTTTCCAGACTGGTTTATTGGTATCAGGGAGAAATCAAGGGAATCCACTGTTTGGCTGAATTTTCACAGGTTTTTGCTTTGTTTATGACAACAGGGTCTGAACTAAGGCATAGCACATACAAAACCTTAAAAGTTGCATGGTGCCTTCTTCCTTAAGAGAAGTCATAAAATAGCCCAGAGAGTATGAAATTGTATAAGGTCTTATTTCCTTTTTAATCTGAGAACCTTGACAGTATTCAACAGCCCATTGATGAATTGTCAATATAGCCAAATTGAACTCTGGCCTCTTGTGGTGGGAGATGGGAAAGGGCTTTGGGTATACAGCTTGTTGTGTTTGCAGAACCACACCGGTTGTTGTTGTTGTTAGCCAAGGGCTTATTATAAGAAATCTTACATAGAAACCTAATTTACATAACAGAGAAAACTGAAGCTTCAAATAAGTGAATATGTGAATTCTCCCACCTGCCTCCTCCTGAATCCCACACACAGAGGACTCCATTCTCTGATTAACAGGGCACCTCAGAACAGAGTTTGGAAACTTTCTATATGTTGGGAGAAGCATAGATTTTGAAGTCAAAGAGATTACAATTATTATCCTGTTAGGATCATACATACACAGAGTCTAGTTTGCATGAGTATCTTTTCCTCTCTGAGCCCCAGTTTATGTCTCTAGAGAATGTAAATAGAGAATTTATTGACAGAATTCTTACACTAACTGAACGATCATAATAATGAGAGCCAACATACATTGAGTCCTTACCATATGTTAAGAACGGTTTCAAGTATGTTCAATCCTCACAAAAGCTCTATGAAGTAGGTACTTTATCTCTTGCTCCCTTCCTATCTGCTTTACCAGACCGTCCTCTCTCTGCCCTTCTTTAGAGAAGACCTCAAGGTGACATCAGTGTTTGGTAGAGTCAGGATCCAAACCAGGCAGCTCACCTCTAAATCCTTCACTGTCACCCGCTAGCCTCTACGCATACATTGAGTGGTACATATACAAAGCCCAGCAAGTTAAAATTTTCTCAATATCAATTTAATGCCAAACAAAATACGGCAAATAATGAAAATTGTCATAGTATTGTTGTTGTTTGACATAATACTCAAAAGGCACATACTTAAACATCCCAGCTCAATGTCATATTTCAAAAACCTTTGAACATTGATGAAATGATATTCGATGGTAAAACTATGTTAATCACACTAAAGATCAACATTTTTATTTACTTTTGTGAATATCCCCATGTTGAAAAGAGTCAATCCTTCTTTTTACAGAGATGAAAGTAAGGATTCCAAAACAAGAAATTCACTACGATACTATATTATAAAATAAAGTTAGTATTTGTCAGTCCTTGAAGAATTTAACCTCTCACTAGTCTCAGATATAGTCAACTACTAATTTCTGTAGAGTACATTTTCTGGTTTTTCTCCTCCATCTCCACATTTTCCATCTCTGGCCCCTTTCCAGATCATCTCCAAACACACACATTCTTTAAGCATTCACCTTTCAGAGCATTCAAGGGGAGAACGCCTTTCCATTACACTCTCTAACACTCTCACTCAAACCGGTGTCATCACATAGCATCCATATACCCACCGATGACTAGCCCAGCCTCGCCTCTGAGCTGTAAACTCGTAGAGTCAGAATTGACTAGTGATCCCTGTAATCTGGTGGTTTGAACACACTGTGTAGTATGTATGGTGGCCAAAATGGTGTCACCAAAACATGTGAGGTTGAAGATATTAAGCTATATTGGGAGAGTACATACACATAGCGAGCAAATCTATTTTAGGTTAAACTGGAAAACCTTTGGTTATTTTTTTCCTTCCCCTCCTTCCTCTCCCCTTTTCTCCCCTTCTTTTCCCTTCTCCCCTCTAATTCCAATGACTTCACTTGATATCTAGTCTCTCCAATGACTTCAGACAGGCCAGATGTTAGTAATCTATAGAGCACCTGCTGTGTTTCTATGTGTCATTCCTCTCCTTCCTTTTAAGGATGAGGGCAGGCAGCCAATCCTAACAAACCCTTCTGCAGGCTTAGAAATCCAGCCATTGTACATTCCTACCTCCTTTTCTGACTTATCATTGTTCACCCCATTCACCCCTAAATCTCACCCCAAAGTTTAAGCCAGCCAAACTTGTTCTGTTAGAAAGATTGTCTACATCAAATCATGACTCAAGCCAAGTTGCAAGAAAGCCTTTCTTTTCCCAATTTTAGTACTTGGGAATTCAAAGACAATCTTTAAAGTCATCCAGTTTTATGTCCCTTCACAAACAAAATTTTTCTTGACATCGTTTTCCCTCCAGAGCAATGGATATTTAAGTCCCACTTCCCATCTCCCACTCTTTACCCCGGAACCTATTCATTTCGTTGCTGTGACTTCAAGCTGAGTGCAGAAGTGGATGTGATACTTGTTTTTATTTTTATAACCCAAACTAGATCATTCAACAAAAAGGCATTTTACCGAGAGCACATCACAATCCTGCCCTAAGTTGTTCCAGGGGAGATGGATTTCACTTGATAGCCCAGACACATCCCTATACTTAGGAGCCTGTATCACTCACTGCTGTCATCAGAAAGAATACTTTCTTCAAATTTGCAAAATCACATGCTTGCAAGGCAATGGTTTAAAACAGTTTATAGCTCATCCCTGCCATGGGTATTAAGGATGAGGGTAAGTGGCAGGGATAGATACAGTTAGAAGAAACAAGCTTGGTAATTTGTAACAAAAGCTTTGGGGGGTCAGTTGAGGTTGGGGAGACTCACGTGCATAAAAGTCTCAAATGTCAAGAAAACCATCTCATGATAACCAGTACAAGGAAAAGGTACAGATCACTAACTATGATTTGAATTGTGTTTATTGCAGGGATGCTTCCTGCAAAAGGCATGATCCTAAACTAATACATTCAAATGGCTACTTAATAATACCTGATATATTTCTAGTATTTTTTCCAGCCCTTTGAAAGAACGTAATCGCATGAAAATACAATACGCTTTTTACTATGAAGTTACACTGTGTATCTGAGATACCACTTGATGTTATACAGTTAATGAGAAAATTAAGCCCTGGCTACAATGCCACATTTTCCTTTGTTCCTAATGAACACTGACATTAGTGCTCAATTAACAATGACACATATAATCATACGAGCCTGTGCTCTGATTTCAACTCAGTATGGCTGGACCATAAGGAGACCTCCCTGTGTGATCAGATCAAAGCCCCTACGCAGTGTATCTTTTCAGAGCAGGGCAGAGACAAATTAATCATATCTATCTAATTTTTAAGTAGCATGGTTGAAGAACCACTGGGGAAAAGTCGTAGCAGGGGCACAAAGCAAGCCGGACTCTAAACAGTTTCATGTCACAAAAGAGATGAGGTTTCATACCTGGCAATATCTGTTTGCAGTTTTCTGCTTTATAATTTTTTTCTTATAGATATTCAAAGTTAAATTAGTGCCTTTCTTTTTTAATAAGAGATGTAAAAAATGTCCTTGGTGATGATGCCCAGCACATTACTCTTACATCAAAATATCTTTCTCTGCCACTTTATGTAATTTTTAATTTCTTTTCTTCCTAACTTTTTTTGAGGAGCTGTTAGGAGGCAATTTTTATCAATAACTAATAGTGGGAGGATTCTCTTGAGGAAATCATTTAAAATTGTTATGCTTTTCTAATAAATTGTCATTTCAGAATTCTCATCAGCAAAATTTGGGTTCCAAATGGTAATTACAGTGGGCAATTGCATCTGGATTGATTGATATGTAAATGTAACTGATTCTGTCTTCAAAAGTCAATATAGAGTAATACGTATACATTCATGGAAAATAGTATTTACGTGCTCAGGAACTTTGTGGGGGTACCTGAGATAAAAAAGCATATCTTTCAATCTAAGCATAAATTGGCTTTTTAAATTCAATTGCACTTTATTCTTTCATTAGTCTCTGCGAAAGCCACTTCAAACATCTAGGCTCTTCAACAATGTCACACGACTCCCATTCAAATCATATCAGTGTTTATCTGTCTGAAATATGTTAGCACACAAAGCACTGTCATCCAACGCTTAGTAAAGAAACCTCCAGCGATTCTTAGAGAAAGATGGAAGCAGAACCACACAGACCCAGGATAACAGCCAGCTACAGAAGACCCAGAGGTCGAATGAGGGGTGCGGCAAAATGAAGGGCGGGACCCTGGAAGTGTTCAATCCAGTATCAAGGAGGCTGGATCTCGAACTCCCTTTTCTCTCTTGTTTTAGTTAAGAATAGTGTCTTTTCCAGTTTGTTATTCTTTGTAGATTCCCATGTAATACCTATTGCAAACTTTAAAACTTTATGTCCAAACATCCTTTCATGGACTCTTAAGAGCAGATTACTTTACAGCTCTTTTCGGTATAATTAAGGTAGGACAGTAGTCCTTAAATCTAGTTGCATGAAAAAAATCTAGCTGCATGATAAAAATATCTAGTCGCATTTATTATGCTTACTTATTCTGTTTGTTTTTATCTTGGCTCAAGCTCCATCCACAGAGATTCTGATTTAACTGATGGAATGCTGACATCTGTGTTTCAAAAGTTTCACAAATAATGCTATTTTGCAGCAAGGTGGAGAGAGCTACTTTTAAGGGGCTAGTTCATTTTCTGTTTCCCAGTTGTACCTAAGTGAGCCTAAGGTTAGGCTGAGAGGGGATGAGTTACTCACCTCTGAGATAAGATAGGACAATGTTAACATGAACATCCATCCATGTATTTATCCGGTAAATATTAATTGAATACATACCTGTGCCAAGCACGTCCCAGACACCTCCAATATAGCAGTGAACCAAGTAGACAAAGCCCTTGTCTTCAGAGAGCTTGCTACCTGATGGGAAAGACAGAAGGTAAACTAGTCAAGAAACCAAGGAATCAATTGGCCTAATCATCTTCAGAAAATGGAAAAGTGCTGCGAACGAAATATAACACTTTCATGAACATAGAAAATGTCTGGAACGTAGGAGTGCTTTAGAGAAGAGAGCCAAGGAAGGCATCTTAGCGGAACGACATTTGAGCTGCAACTTGAATGATGAGCAGGACTCTATCGAGTAGAGTTCTGAGAGAAATCTTCCAGGCTGGAGGCACAACAAGCTCCCCGAGACGAGGATTAGAATATTAGAGGAAAAGCTTAGGAGATCAGTGAGGCTAAAGTGGGGAAGTAAAGAGGAAAGTGGACCACGAGGAAGCCAGAGGCGTATGAGGCAAAGCCTTTTCGGGTATGAGGCAGAGTTTGAATTGGATTCTAATTTGTAATGGAAAAAGTTTGGGGGTTGATTAAGTAGAGGAAGTGATCAGAACAACTCTGAATAGAGGTGGGAGAAAGAGATCATACGAGGTAGACTCGCAGTTCTCTATTAGTAATAACAAAGAAAAGGATGGTTATAACCTCAAGAGTTTTTGTCTGAGCTTCAAGATTTGTGTGTGTGTGTGTGTGTGTGTGTGTGTGTGTGTGTGTGTGTGTTTCCCTTGGCACCATCAGAAAGTCATCTTTTTCTGCCCTGTCTGTTCCCTCGAACGGCTCCTTAATAGACAAAAGCATAGGAGGGAATCCCAAAAATTTGAATTTCAAGTAATCAATCCCATCTTCTGAGTTCCTAATATAACTCTTCTAGCAAGAAAATAACTCTTCTGTCCTTTCTCCACATGCTTTGCAATATTTTTCTTACATATTTTAAGAGAATTAAAATTAGATTTTTTTTTTTCATTCTAGAAACAGTCAGGAGATGGTTAGGGAGATGCAGGATGACAGAAGGGTGGTCACCTCAGGGAAGACGTTACGCAGTGCTGTCAGTTCCCTCACGGTTACCCCTGCTGGGATAAGGCACTTTAAATTTTGCACCCATTTAAAACTCCCTCCGGCAGCCCTAAGAGGAATATTTTTCTATCTTCCCTTTACAGAAGTCTGCTAAGAGTGGATATGGTATTTGAGCCCAGAACACAGATTCTTTTTATTTATAATCAATGCTATTAACCAGTTTACCACATTTTCACTTACCAGCTATTTCTGTCTATAGTTTGATGACATAAAAGCATCTCCAGGGGAAAGAAGACAGACAGACACATCCACCTCATAGACTTGACTTCCCTCCTCCTCACGACCACAAGAATCGCCTTATTCACAGACTCATAGAACAATGTGTGATCTCAACATAATAGTGGAGCCCTCGACCTCCCATTCCATAAGCAAGGTAACTGAGTCACACGGCTTGGTAAATGCTGAATCAAATCTAGAGAGCAAACATCCTCACTCTTACTCTAATGCTCTTTTTAATACACTAGACTGCCCTTGGCTCTCCTGAAAATGATACAGGCTTCAACAGACTTGTCTCAAATCCAAGAATTGTTGGTTTCATGATGGAGAGCTTGAGATCTGTTTGTTTTCTGATGCTACAGTGGAACCATTAACACCCATAGATCTTGACCTGCTGAGCATGTTAAGATTCTCTACAATCTGTACTGAGATTCTGAGATATCCCGGGGTTCCAGAATATTCCACGTTTAACCATATAAAGTCAGTGGAGCTATGTTATCTAGAACTTTTTATATCCACAACACTGATACCATTTTTTTCAGAGCCATGCTTTCTTCATGTTATCACTCTCATCGAGAATGCCCTTCTCATTTCTTTTTGGAGAGAGGACTATAAAGCAAGCATTTTACTCAGGCCTCTGTCGTTATTTGATATACTTTACATGGTCTTAGACAAAAGCAATTAGTAATTGCTGTGATATAATCCAACTCTCTCTGCCCACATGAGACACAGTCATTCATTCAGTTTTCAAATTATCTGTATAAGGCCTTTTATATGTCAAGTACAGGGCTAGGAATCTGAAACATTGAGTCATTAAGATACAATCCCAGGCCTGGAAGAGCCAAAATTCAGTGAAAAGATTAACAGATTAACAGAATACAAAGAATGTCATCATCCACCAGAAACCTCTGAGGACAAATTTGCAGTTAGTAGAAACCTATAAATATTTAAATCTAACTAGTGTGTCAGAGGCAATTTACATTAAAATTCTCTTCTGGGTTCAGATGATATCCTTCTATGTGACATCAAATATCATTTATTTTTACAGCCTATTCAATAACAGTTTGTGATATCGGCATTATTTAAGTATTGTTATTTAACATGCCATATATTTATACTTCGTGTTCTGAATGAATTTTTGAGAAAAGGTATTGTGTATGTGTATGTGCATATCCTCTAAAAACTTCTGAAATACATATTATTGTAAGTGTTCAATATTCTTTGTTTTTATTGGAAAGTACATCACATAATTAATCAAAATGTATACAGAATTGCATATTTAATAAAATCTTTATAATCTTTCAACAAAGATATGAACAACTTATAGTTCACAAATTTGATTTCCATCTTGTAGGAACTTCAGATTGGCAGATATTAATAGCTATGGATTTTATTTTCTCTCTTTAAAAAGTATATATTCAGTACATAATAATCCATTAGTTAAACTGCATTATCTTTGGATCCTATCTCTATTATAGCTCAACACTAGTATAGCCTAAAATGTTATCTCTAATCCCCTTTCAAAATTTAGCAACCAAACTGTAATCTGAATATAGGGACACACAATAACTTTGTTGAAAAAAGTCTTGCATGCAAAAGTAATGTAAGAGAGAAAAAAAATAAATGCTTTATTTTTGTTTATTCTAAAAAACTTAAAAACACTTCACACTGAATTCTCCCCATCTCATTCCAAGCCCTTTCAATCTCGGTTTTATCTGCCATAATTGTATGCCATGAATGTGTGAAGTAATTGCCCACATGTATCTGGCAATATAACTCTCCATAATTGCTTTAGTAATAGTCTAGGCATAAAAAAAGTATCCAAAGAAAACTCATGATTTTTATCTCTTTATCTGGAATTAGTGTAAGGAAAAACTATCATGCCTCTGTAGATTTTCAGGCTATGAACTTACCACAGAATAATGTATTAATTAATTGTCATAATTATGGCCGAAATATAAAAAACAACTTTGTTAATTTTTATTTCTCATCAATAGCAGCAAAATTCCTGGAAAACAGGCATTTCTGCTCTATGCATTTTAAAGATTAAATTAACATAAATTAGTATTTTTCTCACTAATTTAAATTGAAAAATGAACAAATTTAAAATTAGTCAAGTAGAAGCTGAGGCAATTTTCTGATTCCAAATCCATATTATTTCCTCTGCTCTTGTAAAATATAAGATAGCATGAAATTCTGATATAAATTTCAGATTTTTTCATGAGAAATAACAATGCATATTATTTTAAGCTAACGAACAAATTAAGAACTATGTAGGACCAATAGTCACCTTTATATACAGTCAATTCATTAGTGTGTACTTCTTATAAAATATATCATAAGTTATGCACATTCG
Organism: Pteropus alecto; assembly: GCF_000325575.1. Lineage (NCBI taxonomy): Eukaryota > Metazoa > Chordata > Mammalia > Chiroptera > Pteropodidae > Pteropus > Pteropus alecto. The sequence continues at coordinate 8,028,555 of NW_006434825.1, forward strand.
TTATTTAATATCACCACAACTGACATTTCTTATTTAACTGTGGTAAGATTATCTAATTGTGAAGGAAAAAGGTGCTGGACTTTGATTCATTCCTATTTAGTATCTGCCTCTAACTGAGGGATTGGATCGGTGTTCACTTGTCCTAACTCACGGCTTTTATCTTCTCCCCACTTACAATGTGATCGCCTTCTGAAAATGACAGGACAGTGCCAGACACAGTACTGGCTTAATGGATGTATCATATCAGCACTTTTTGTGAATAAAATGGGGAGGTGAAAACAGATCATCCCCTAAGTTCAGTATTCAAAGTGGGAAGAGCCATGTTACATCAAATTAGCCATACTTGTGTGGCCACATCTCTGTTCCAGGTCATGGCTACGAATCAATAGACAGTCACTCTCTTAAGAGAAATATTCTGTAAATTAGTTGCAATATTCTATGTAATATAATTTGGAGCTTCAAATACAACTTTTCATTGAAATGTCACTAAGGGTTAAGGATGAAGTGGTATAAGACAATATATCCAGCCCTTTCAACTTCATTTTGGCATTGCCTTCTGAACCTTGCACATTTTATTTCTTTTCTATACTGAGTGACTTTTCAAGTGGTCCTGCCATGAGCCAGTAGAATTATTAAGAGGTTTCTGATTTCATAGCTATTTTTTATTATATTTGGAAGCTGGTCTTAAATAGAGCTAAAACTCCAGGGCCAGTATTTTAGAGTAGTAAAGATTGACATCTAAATTATGATCTAAGGAAAGTACTAGGCCATAGCTTTCACTGAATGTCAAAAGAAGTAAAAAATAAATTTGTCTCTGAAAATGTTGGCTATTTGATGTCTTTGAGAAATTTTCTAGCATATTAAATTCCAAAGCTCAGCAATGAAGTTGTAATAGACATTTAGCTTACATCTATTACTCTTAGTTAATTCCCAGTTAAAGTTCCTTAAATTTAAGCGATTCTCTCTTGTCCTGGGGAAAATATACTGGCATATGATTTAAGAGCCTAAAGTAGATATTATAGGGGTTAGCAATGATCAACGGTAAGGCATAATGAAAAACAATCTGTTGCAAAAAGAATGGAGAGAAGGCATACAGCATTTTTTATTCAATACCAGATTTCATCCAAAGAATCCAAAACTTTATATTCCATTCAAATCTAAGTAAATAATATGAGTCATATTTTCTATTTCCCATGTGACTAAAGCCCAAGGAACTTAGAAAACATGCTTGAGGTCATTTGAATAGGAAGCAACATTCTGTGTGGCTAGAATAAGTTTTTTTTCCCCTACTCTCTCTATAGGATTTTTAATTTATCTTGCAAAATCAAATTTAAATAATAGCTCTTTGGATAGTCATCCAAAACCCACCATCCAATATGATGCAGATGCCCAAACTCTACATTTCCATAACACCTTGCATTGTCACCTTAGACTTTATAAAACATAATAGTAACAGTTCATTTCTCAATTTAACCTACTAAACACTAATCTCATTGAAGGCAGGAATAATGCCTTATCAGATATAATACACCTAATATCTGCCTTAATAAATGATACATATTGAGCAACTGGGAATGGTTGTTGCACAGAGTGGCATAGCTAAAAATCAGACATAGGTCTATGTAACTCCTAAGGTGATGTATTTCAGGGGATAAAGTCAAAATAATAACATGGGGCAATTACTCTAAACCAAAGTAATAAACTGATGATGAGTTAGGTGGCATCACAAAGGGGTTTTTTGGATAGGGTAGGAGTTCTGTGTGGCTAACCATGTCACCGAATAGCTATTCATCCTAAGATAATACCTGTATTTAGTATAAGACAAATATAAAAAAATTTCTCTTAAAGCCTAAGATGTCATAGCAGTTTCATCGAGCATTAGGGGAGGGAATAAAAAGAGAGAGGCTGACTGACAACTGACTAAAACGAGGCTTAGAAAGTAAACTCATCAAGAAAGCAAATAACTTTCCACCATCGTGGCCCAAAGTAGGTCTTTTAACTAGCACTTCAACCTTGAGCCTTATTTTTTGCAGACAGGTAGAGATATATCTATGTATATCGAGAGTGAGTCAGAACACTGTAGGGCCCTGTGTTGTATTTTGGTTGTTTTCATATAGCATTTTAGTCCTTAATTTACTGCTAATTATTCCCAACACCATTTATGGAGGTTTGTGTGAATTCCAAGGGTATAATGTCAAGGTATAAACACAAATGCAATTTGAGAGTATCTCAGAGCGTATAAGAACTAGGTCATGAATACAACCATAATGCCTTGAGTTTGTTCATAATAGGTGCTAAGTATGGGTATCTGTCAGAGAAGGCTAGAATGAGAGTAGGCAGATGTACATATGTCACTGGGACATCTAGCAAAGATTCAAGTCTGCAATTTTTGATTCCAAGCCAGGTGTTCCTCCACATTGCCAAGCTAACTGGTTTCTTAAAGTCCTGATGATACATTGTATTTCTGCTATGGGTGTGTATGAAGTTAGAGAATGGCCAGTGAGTACCTTGGCCAGAAATCCCACCAATAAAGTAGTATTTACACAATGTAATATGTATGGAAACTCACCAGGCCTAAGGTACTCTATGCTACATACTTTAGCTCATGTCTCCTTTAGACAGTCTAGTGAGATTGGTTATTATCATCTATCTCCATTTGACAAGGACTACAATATCCCAACTAGGTTAAATGGATTTCTCAAGTTCACACAACTAACATGGAACAAAGTTGGCACAGAAAACCAGGTCTCCACCTTCAAGCCAAACTTTATGTGATACAGAGTTATTATTAGAGATGATGGTGATGGGGGCTATGTTACTGCCAGATTTAAATCAGTCTGCTTAGAAGTCTAATGTCTTCAAGTCTAGTGCTGTTTTGGTAACAATAGGAAAAATGCCTTTGAGTTTCTGTTTTTTAATTTACTATTAAATAGGGTTGGAGAAATAATGTTCTTACATTCTTTTACAACTCAGGTATTAAGGGACAAAATTCATACACACACACAACACACACACACACACACACACACTCACCATTTATGTTCACGGTCATTTTTTTGTGTATATTCTTTTATTAGGTCCAATCTTTAGCCAATAATAATATTGTCCAGGTGTTTTTCCCTAATGTTAGCTATTGTGACAAATAACTAATATTGTGCTGATTTAAAAAACATAATTTACATAATGCTTCATAGTAATGCTAATTTATTACTAATTTTGGAGGTATCTTTTATTTCTGTTAGCTATCATGGTAGCCTATCATGACCATTCATCCATGCCTGGAATATTCTAGGATTTTGTCTTTGTCCCTTCATAATTATTAATGCTCATCAATACTAAAACTTTTTTTTTCAGAAGCGTTTTTGTTTTGTCATCCTGAATCATAAATACTTGACACTCTAACTGTTAAGTATACCATTGTATCGTTACAGTTAGTTTTGTTAAGTATAGCTTGCTAAGTGAACCCGATATTGACTTTGATTAGGGTTAAGACCTAATGCAGAGATAAGAATGGTTTCAGAGACAAATAAAAGTATTCCTTTCTAACTATTCCTTTGGTTCATGAAGGACAAAATAATATCCTTCAGGTTATTTGTGAGTTTTTCTTTATTCATAATCAGCCCTGTTAGTAATATCTCCCTATGCTTCTCTTATCTCAACTGAAATATATATTCTTAGACATTATTATCCTAATGTACATTACAGATTATAGCTCTATCTCCTAAGCCTGTCATTTGGCAATGTGGGTTGTTATGAATTCAGAAATATTTGAAATGTGAAATTAAACACAAGAAGCATGCAGATATCAAATAACTACATGTAAAAAAGTCTTTGGCACTTTGTTTGCAATTAAAATACTTCTAAATATACCTAGCACACTTCTGCATCCAATTAGAAAAAAAGAAATGTAATTGGTAGAATTTTATTTTATTTTCTATAAATAGATATTCATTTAGTTTTTTACCCCCTGAGAGTCTACAATTACAATTAGTTTCTATATAATGTCACAGTTCATAAAATGTGCCCTTTAATTTAACATATTAGAGCTTTGACAAAACAGAGTTCAAAAATAAACTGATTAATTCTGTCATCTTTTTTTCAAAAACTATTTCATCTTAAAAAAATATAGCTCCAACCACACACAGATCATTTTGGGGTCACTATAGAATTTCCATTTTTAAATAGGAGTTACACTCTTTGTGCTGATTTAAATGTTCATTTATTCTTGAAAACTCTGCAAAATGAACTAAAAGCGGAAATGTGGAAATGTAAAATCTCTGGCAGAATTGATCAGTTAAGCAGTTTATTATTTTATAATGAAAAGACATTATCACTAATAGGTCAAATATTCTCTCACTCTCATGTTATTTTCTCCCCCTTTTTTTGTGATGGTAAATACAGTGTTATCATGGACAGGATGACAGCTTCAGGCAAGAGATACAACCCCAAGGACTAGCACTTTAATTTAAAAAGCCAAGGGAAAAAAATACAGGAGGAAATCAAACAAAGCAAGGATGGAAACAAAAGCTGCATTTCACAATCAAAAGTTAGACAAAAAGCCCCTGTTAATCTCAAGCCTACTCCAGAGGTTGTACTTTCAAAGGCAAAAGCAGAGGAGACAGAAGCAAATGGTGGGAAACTAGTGAGTTGAGGATGAACATTCAGTATAGGATGATACCCAGGATACTACTTTCTGGAGCAGATATATACAGAGTGTTCTGACACTCTGGGTATGTGAAACTACTTTCTCGGTGTGTACTAGACTAATCGGGAGGGGGATCGCTTTGTAAGTTATGTAAATGTCTAACCATTATGTTGTACACCTGAAACCAATATAAAATAATATTCACTGTCGACTCTAATCGAAAAACAAAAATTAAAAAAAAGAAACTACTTTCTCTTACTTTCTTTAAGGGAAGGTGTATTTGTAAAGGAAAGACAGTATCATGTCTTCCATCCTTCTGTCAATAAAAAGCAATTTCTGAGCATCTACTAAATGGTAAACACAGGAAGGAGACAGAGAGATACAGACACAAAAAGTAATGTTCTCGTTTCAATTATAAGAACAGATCATTTAAGGACCAACATGGTAATCAGCCACATGGGATATTAATACTGGACAATGAACTCTTGAAAGATCATATATGATCATGTTGATATTCCTGTTGTCTCACTGGCTAGCACAAGCTTACACATAGTTCTTAAACTAAACCATTGAAAGATATGACAATGAAAATCTCGTAGTGCTCAGATAGTATTTAGAAGGGGCAGGATAACATTACCCAAAGGCAGTGACTCTTTTAGCTTAGTCTTAAAGAAGCAAACATTAACTAAGTGTAGAAAGAAAAGAAAGGGAATCTGTTTCCAGCTGAGACGGGGCAGAATGGGTAGTTATGTGACAGTTATCCTATGTCTAAGAGTGCATAAAACAGAAGTAGAGGGAAATGAATAAATGATGAAGGCAAGGAGTAGGATATGACAGCTATGGTGGTGGTAATGGCAGTGAAGACGAAGATGATGACAACGACAATGATAATGATGATGATGATGATGATGATGATGATGATAAAATTCTCAATAGTTAAAATTCCTATTGGTTTCTGTGACTGTGTTAAACTGTTTGCAGTTAACAACTGCTCATTAATCTTCATGAAAATCCAATAAAGCAACACAATTCCCAGGACAAATTGTCAGTATTTTTAAAAGCCTGGAGGAAAGTCTCAGTATAGCTACATGGGTTAAATAAAATAGCATCTTTCAAATTTAGGGGAAGAAATTATGTCAATTCAATATGAAAACTAGGTTATCTATCTTATGGTAACTAAATATTCTGAATGATATATGTACATGCTTTTGAAACATAAGAATGGAGAAAAATAGACATTGACTTAAAATACAGTTCATTTGCTAGACAAAAATAAAACATGGGTTTATAAAAAGATCTTGGGTGGTGAAACATTTGTAAAACATAAATTCTATATAAAGCTTTTATTTTATATTACTGAAACTTTAAATTAATGAAGAGGCCTCATGGATGAACATGATGCCAGACCCTAAATTTGCCGGCTAGCATCCAAGTCTTCTGTCCCATCAGTTGTACCACCAGCTAAAATGGTCTTTCTTTTTTTCCGAGTT
>NW_006434825.1:8034704-8040277 GCF_000325575.1 Pteropus alecto
GTCATTTTTATGAACTAGTTAAAGAAGTTAATTAATTTTATTTAATATCTGAAACAAGGAGGCCTTCTCCATTTGTGTTGTCTTCTGTTACAAATTAGCAAAGTAACAGAGAGCCCATCACAAATATTCAATATCTTTACTTCAAAATCCAGCTCCCTTCTCCTCCCTGACATAATATTAATTCTTCTTCATTACAGCCCGGTTCTTATACATGGGAGATCTCCACTAACTTTGACTCATTGCTTCTGAGGAATGCAATGCTAACTGATACAACTTACATTTTATTTTAATGAATATTTAATATTTAGAGGAGTTTACAGAAAAATTGAGCAGATAGTATGAGTTCTCGTATCCCCCCGCCCCACTCACTGCCATTCTCCCATTACTAACATCTTGCATCAATGTGGTATATTTGTTAAAACTGATGAGCCAAAAAAAAAAAAAAATTGATGAGCCAATATTAGAATATTATTATTAACTAAAAAGTTCATAGTTTATATCAAGGTTCACTGTATTGCACATTCCACAGGTTTTAACAAACATAAAATGACATGTGTTCATCTGTACAGGATCATATAGAAGCGTTGCAGCATTCCCCAGAAATCCCCTGTGCTTCACCTACTCATCTCTTACTTACACCAAACTGATGGCAATGATTGATCTTTTTAATGTCTATGGTTTTTCCTTTTTAATAATGTCATATAGTTGGAATCATACATCACCTAGTCTCTTTAGACTGCTTTTTTTTTTTTTTACTGAGCAATATTTATTGAAGTTTCCTCCATGTCTTCTCATGGCTTGATAGCTTATTTCTTTTTTATTAGTGAATAATATTCCATTTGATGAATATACAAGTTTATTTATACATTCACCTATTGAAAAAATATCTGGATGATTTGCAGTTGAAGGTAATTATGAATAATACAGCTATAAACATTTGTGTGCAGGCTTTTGTATAGACACAAGCTTTCAACTATTTTGGGTAAATACCAAGGAGCATGATTGCTGGATCTTATAGAAAAACAGTTTAGCTTTATAAGAAACTGTCAAACTGTTTCCAAAGTGGTTTTACAGTTGTGCATTCCACCAGGAAAGAATGAGTATGCCTGCTGCCTGGTACACCTACCAGCATTTGCTATTATCAATTATTTGGATAATAGCCATGCTAACAGGTGTGTAGTGGTATCTTATATCAATTTGCAATGCCTAATGACACATGATGTTGAGCACTTTTTCATGTGTTTATTAGCAATTTGTATATCTTTTTTGATGATATGGTTCATATACTTTACCCATTTTTTTAATTGGGTTGTTCATTTTCTTATTGTTGACTTTTAGCCTTTTCTGTTTAAATATAGTTGATATACAATCTTATACTGGTTATATTAATTGCTGGTATACAATATAGTGATTTGACACTTTTATACCTTACGATGTGATCATCCCACTAATTCTAGTAATCATCTGTCACTGTGTAAACTTACCACAGTATTAATGACAATATTCTCCTTCTCCTTTTCTCCCATCCCTTCAACCCCCTTCTGGTAACCATCCTTTTAATCTCTGTTTCTACAAGCCTTTTTATTTTGTTTGTTTTGTTTTATTTTTAGATTCCATGTATAAGTGAAACCATGCAGCATTTGTCTGTCTTTGCCTGACTTATTTGCTTAGGATAATACCCTCTACATCCATCCATGTTGTTGCAAAGGGTAAGATTTTATTCTTCTTTATGGCTGAGGAATATTTCATTGTATACATTTAGTACAATACCAAATCTTTATCAATTCATCTATTGATGGACACCTAGGTTGCTTTTATATCTTAGCTATTGTAAATAATGTTGCAATGAACATAAGGGTGCATATATCTTTTCCAATTAGTCTTCTCATTTTCTATGGATAAATACCAAGGAGTGAAATCACTGAGTCTTATAGTAGATCTATTTTTAGTTAGATATATCATATGATTCAGAATTCCATTAAAGCCCAGGACCAGACAGCTTCACAGGTGAATTCTACCATATATTTAAAGAAGAATTTGTACCTGTTCTTCTCTAACTATTCCAAAAAGCTGAAGAGGAAGGAACACTTCTGAACTCATTCTATGGGGCCAGCATTACCCTTATACCAAAACAAGACAAAGACACTACAAAGAAGGAAAATTACAGGCCAATACCCCTGATGAACATAGATGCCAGGATTCTCAACAAAATGTTCAGCAAATCAAATCCAGGGTTCTTTTTATATTTTGGATACAAGGCCTTTAAGAGATGTGGACTGATATCTTTGCTTAGCCCTATGTACAGAAGAATATATCCTGCTGTTCTAAATAAAGTTTATATTTTTATAGTTTGTCCATAATCATTGCGAGTTAATTTTTGTGTAAGATGTGAGATTTAGCTTGAGATTCAGCATTTAGCCTATGAATGGCCAATTGCTTCAGCATCGTTTATTGAAGAGGCTATCTTTCCTCATTGAATTGCTTTTGCACCTTTGCCAAAAATCGGATGGGCACATCTGAATAGGTCTATTTCTTGGTTCTCTATTCTGTTTCCACTGATCTATGTGTGTATCCCTCCAACAATACCACATAGTCTTGATTACTGCAGTTATACAATAACTATTGAAATTGGGTAGACTGATTCCTCCCACTTTATTTGTCTTTTCCAACATAGTTTTAGCTGTTCTAATTCCTTTTGAGTAATATCACCTATATGTACAAAAAATTTCCTGGGATATTGATAGAAATTGCACTTAACCTATCAATTTGGTGATAAATGACATCTCTGTTATACTGTCTTCTAACCAATTAACATGGTATACTTATTCACTAAGATCTTTAACTTCTTTCATTCACATTTTATAGTTTTTAACAAATCCTGTACATGTTTTGCTAGATTTCCATGTATTTCATTTTTTGATTATTGATTATAAATAGCATCTATTTTTTTCTGTATACATATTTTCCCTGCTATAGAAATACAATTGACATCTGCATGCCTATCTTGTATACAATGACATTACTTTCCTTACTTATTATTGCTAACAATTTTGGGGGGAAACTCCTTCAGATTTTTCTATGCATACAGTCATGTTATCTGCAAAAACAGATTGCTTTCTTTCGAATTAGCACAACTTTTATTTCCATTTCTTGTTTATTGCAGTGGCCAGAACTTCCAGCACTAAGCTCAATAAAAGTGCTCAGAGGAGACATACTTGCCTTATATCTGAACATCATTAGTATAATGTCAGTGGCAAGGTTTTTGCAGAAGCTATTTTTTCAAATTGAGAAAGATGCTCCTCTGAGGCTTTTCTTATGAATGGGCGTTAAATTTTGATAAATGGTTTTTTTCTGCATTGTTTAATATGATCATCTGTTTGTTTGTTTTTTTCATCTGGTGAACATGGTGGATTACTTTCATTGATTTTTAAATAATGAACAGGACTTACTTCATGGGAATAAATCATACTTGATCACTGAGTCTGAATCTTTACACATATATCTGAATTCTACTTTCTAAAAGTTTGTTAATGATTTTATCATCTATATTACTGAAGGACATTGTTCTATAATTTTTCCTTTTTTGTGCTTGTGCCTGCATCTTTTATTAAAGTAACACTAGATTCATAATTGAGAATTGTTTCTTCTACTTTCTGAATTGGTATCAATTTTTTTTAAACATATGTTAAAATTTCTGGTTTAAAAAACATTAAATAAATTCAATGTATGTAATAGATAATAGTACTATTTAAATTATTTATATCATATTGAGTGAGCTATGATAATTTGTGCTTTTTAAAAATTAGCTGTCCAATTTATGTGTGTAGAGTTCTCAGATTATTCCTTATTATATTTTATGGTCTGCAGAATCAGTAGTGATATTCCTTGTTGTTATTCTAGATATTGATAATTTGCATCTCCCTTTTCTTTCTCTTTATCACACTTGTTGGAATTTTGAAATTTTGATAATTATATTTTAATTAATCAGTTCTTTGTTTTATTGATTTCTCTATTTTCTTTTTTCAATGTTATTGATTTGGGATTTTATCTTTATTATATATTTTTTCTAGTTGCTTTTGGTTTTATTTGCTCTTCTTTTTCTTGGATCTTAAGGCATGAGCTAAATTATTGATTTGAAGCATTTCCTTTTCTAATGTATAAATTTAATACTATAAACTTCTCTCTAGCAGTGCTTTAGTTGTATCTCACATATTTTAATGTTGTACTTTTAATTTTGCTAAATCCAATGCACTTTTTAAATTTCCTTGATGACTTCTACTTTTACACAGGAACAACTTAGCAGTTTGTTATTTAGTTTCCAAATGTTTGGATATTTTCCTGTTGTTTTTATGTTATTGATTTCTAGTTTGATTCCATTATGATTCAAGAACATACAATGCATGATTTTAATATTTTTTAAATTTATCGTAATTCATTTTATGGCTCATAATATGATCTACCTTGGTATATGGTCTGTAGTAACTTGAAAAGAATGCATGTTCTCCTGATGAATGTAGCATTTTACAAATGTCGATTAGACATTTTATGTCTAATTGTTAGCTGATGATGTAGCTACTTTTCTGTCTAGTTGTTTTATTAATAAATAGGGCTATTGAAATCTCAAATTATAATAGAATTTGTCTATTTCTCTTTTCAGTTCTATCAATTTTGGCTTCACTTATTTTAATACTCTTTTGTTTGTTGCGTACACACTTAGGATTGCTATGTTTTCTTGGTGGATTGATCAATTTATCATTATATGATGTCATTGTCTCTGATAATTTTTCTTGCTATGAAATCTACTTTATCAGATATTAATATACTCACTTCTGTTTTCATTGGATTATTGTTTGGATGATATGTCTCTTTTCATTCTTTTACTTTCACACTGCCTATTATGTTAAATATAAAGTAATTTTCTTTTACACAGAAAATGGTTGGGTTTTGTATTTTCATCCACTCTGCCAATTTTTGTCTTTTAATTGGTGTATTTAGATCATTTACATTTAATTTAATTGTTTATATGAAGGGCTTAAGTCCAACTATTTTACTTTTGGATTCTATTGGTCTTTTTTTTTTTTTTTTCCTGCTTTCTTATGGGCTACCTGGACAAATTTTAAAAATTAATTTTGATTTTTCTATAGTGTTCATGAGTTTCTTTGTATAGCTTTTTTTTTTAATAATTGCTAAAAGTATTACATTACACACACATATTTTATCATTGTATACTGGTGTCGCCATTTTGCCAATTTGAATGAAATATATAACTCTTATCTTCTTTTATGTCTCTTTACCTTCCCTGTTTGTAATATAATTTTCTTAAGTAGTTCCTCCACGTACATTTAGATCCACATCATAGTGTGTAATAAATTTTGTTTCAATTGACAAAAATAATTTAGAAAAGTCAAGAGGCGAAGAAATGACTATTGCATTTATTAATATTTTTGCTTATTGATTTCTTTCATCCTTTCTGATATTCTAGGGTTTCTCCTCCTCCTCCTCCTCCTCCTCCTCCTCTTCTTCTTCTTCTTCTTCTTCTTCTTCCTCTTCCTCTTCCTCTTCATCTTCCTCTT